>NW_024721477.1:0-25767 GCF_018991925.1 Homarus americanus | reverse complement strand
TAAAAACGTGATACTAATTTAAAGTAATAGGAGATTTTACAAAATATGAGGGACACCTCCAGTGGGATAAACAAAACAAAACACTGGGCAATGATGGAAAAACAAGTGGAAAAAGCTTGCGGGGTAGACTGTAGATGTGCACACAACGACTGACCAACATGAACTGAGACACGCGTGATGCATATACCTGTAGTGCTTGTTTACACTAAGGCAGGTGGTTGCATCCCATGGCAACATTTTGCATTATATATACTGATTCACTATCCTCACTACTTGCCCTTGACACCCTCAACTCAAGTTGTCATGTGCTTGTCTCTGAAGCCAGACACAAATATGCATACCTTGTTGACCGGGGTGTCAAGATCAAACTGTTGTGGATCCCCTCTCACATAGGCCTCAAAGAACATACAGAGTTGATGCCCTCGCCAAACTCACATCTAACAAAGACACTGTTGAATACAATTTGGGTCTGTCAAAAAGAACCCTTAAAACTATAAATAGGAAATAATTTGTTGATGAATTTAACTCAAGTAAACAAGTTCAAACAAGAAATAGTCAATCCATTGTTTACCAAGCAGATGTGGACAAAACTAAGTGTAAAGTGTGTGAAGATAGAACCTTTTAGGGACAGGTCCAAGCAAACTGTGTGTGAAATAGCACACTTCATCTCTAATGGTAATACTATAGCCAACAAATTAAGATTGCATCCATTTTTTTGCACTCCGCAGCTATATCATTTCCCATGTATAGAACCAAACACACAATGTGTTTGAATACCTTGCAAATGTGAATAATAAAGTGTGTGGCCAGACATATTGCTTCACACGGCTGTACGAGTATTCGTGTAGTTGCAAATAAATCACCCTCTATGTACAGAACTAAACATAGAATTTATTTGATATACTGTATTGTACTCTAACATTCAATGCCATAATATCCTGACCATTGGGGACTGTTATACACACCCTTTGTGACCTCTACTCTGTAATCCTTTTGTGCTGCTGCTCACAGGATGAGCGTGGGGGTGCACAATAAATTCCTACTAAGCGGCAAAATTTAAATTAAAAAAATAACCAACATGAACCACGCTACTCATTGTTTGCAAGATTACTCGATTTTCTTCTGAATATGCATATAATAACAATACTTTCTATGGATAAAGCTGGAAATTTTGCTAGCAAGTGATATAACAACATTTTGCAATATCCATCGTCTGTGGTGTCAAAATGTTTCACGCGATATGTGCACAAATACTTTCTTGATCGTGTGTACATAAAAATGTATACTGTACAGTATAAGGGTTATTTAAATTGAATATAATGGCAGTAACTTTATATAATGGGTAACACAAATACTCAGACAATTACTACACACCTCTCGCTGGTGAGGACGCAAGACAGCAGAGAGCATTGGGTCAACCACAACTGCTACTTCCTGCTTCTCCCTGAGAGTAGGAAAAAAAGTTACTCAAAAACTTCTATTAACAAATAAAGTTTTGTAGTTACATCTTATATAATTAGAAAAACTTTCAAACAGATCATATTATACAACACATATCAAGCTGTGATCATAAAAGTTACTTCCTATCTAATCTATAAAAATTCACGAAACGAAATGCATCTAAATACAGGGCTGCCTCACTTATCGCAAAGGTTACGGGCATGAAACTCATTGCGAATATCGAAATTGCGAATAGCGGAGCAATTTCTCCCATAAGAAATAATGTAAATACATATAGAACATAAAATAGATAAAGAAACAAGGGCATAATATCAAATAAACATCAATAACAAACACTTTGAGTTTATTAGGTGTATATGTTTACAAGTACAGTATACTTTACATGTTTGAGTGTGTGTGTGTGTGTGTGTGTTTGAATGTTTATGTGTGTCGGTGTGTGAGGTAAGTTTTAAACGTACTGTTAATTTACCTCTGATGTGCTGTGTTGCTTGCTTGCTGAAGTTGGCATTAGGGGAGAGGGTGAAGGTTTACTGGGGTGAGAGGAGGCTGAGGTCATCAGCCACCTCACTCTCATGATCACTGTCAGGGTCGTCAGCCACCTCACTCTCATTATCGCTGTCAATTTGCACCGAAATCTGTTGTTCTCCACTGCCTTCTGTTGAATCATGCATTGCAATAAAGGTGTTTTAAGGTGCTGGGTCTGGTCATCAATCCATGTTCTCAACATCCGCTCCATACTCTATCTCAGCATCACGGAATCTCGTCATCTTCGTAGCCGTCAGTGGTGTTGCAGACCTGGCCATCTCCTTGATCTTGTCGGCGCTTTTAACTATAGAATGCACCGTAGAGGGAGCCAAGCCGTGCACGCGCCCAATCACTGACGTTCCTTCTCCGTGTTCATGTCTTTTTACGATATCCAATTTCATGTCCAACGTAACTGCCACACGTGATCTCTTGGTAACATTGCTGGGAGTTTTAGCAGCTGGTCGCTTAGGCATTGCGAGATCACACAAAACACAACTGCGAGATTACACAAAACTACACGCCAGCATGTGAGAGACTGAGGCGAGCGGGGGTGTATGACGGAGGAATATGTACACACGCTGTCCTACGCTACAGTTGAGGCGTGCGGTTCAAAACTTTTGCTCGCAAGAATTTGCGAATAAATGGGGCAACCATCGCGAATAGTGGAAATGGGTAACAATAAATTGATTGCGGATAAACGGGGTTACAAATACCAAGGCTATGAATAACGGGGTTTGCCTGTACATCTAATTTGGCATATATGATTCCTTCAGGCTACACTCTTAACACTTCTCATCATTATTAATTAGAATTTGAGTGCACATTCCTGAAGTCAAGACCCTCATAACAACTGTGATAAATCCTAAATATCTTGCAGTAAAAACAACCAATAAATAGTACAGTAGTATGTAGTGCGATATACGTACAGGTTGGCCGTGAGCTTCTCTTGAGCGGACAAGACAGCCGGGGAGTAAAGCACCAGGGCACCAGGTTCATCAGGGTCATGCAATGGTCGCCTCACACCATTACGACGGATCCCCAAGCATCGAGATCCTCGACTTACATAATTAGGGATGGGAATCTTAAATGGCTTGGCGAGAATTTTCCGAATCAAATCCTCCTGATAAAAGGAAATTTTTGTATTAGCAGTTACAGCAACAACATAAAATACTGTCTATACCTGTACAGTATCCCACTATGCACAGTCGTGAACAAAAGTCCTGTTGCCGATTTTGCTGCTCCATGAACCCCAAGATTAAGACTCGTGAATCTCAAGCATTTATGGACAGAATAATGCATCATAATGCATCAGTGTCTACTGCTTCAGGTTCATGAGTCTGAATCTCAGGGTTCATGGAGCAGCAGAAAAGGCGACAGGACTTTTGACCGTGACTGTACATGATAAGTGTTACAAATGAGAAAAAATTAATCTTTAGCCTGGGGAAGCTCAAGAAACAGCTACATAAACAGCAAAGAGTTAGAGGAAATGATACCTAAGATAATAGTACAAGTTCAAAAGATGACAAGAAAAGGCTAAAGTTGCATATAGTAATTCCTAAACACAGTTGCAGACATACAGTACTATACAAGGCAAATGCATAAATAGCTACCTTTATAAAACAGCAATGAATTTATCATTAGTCTGTGATCCTGCTCAGAAATTTAAAAGGAGATTCCCATGCCTTTAATATTACAACTTTTTTAACTACATTAGTAAAATAAGCTAGAGACGATAAACTTTGGGTAAAAATACATTAAGAGGAGAAGTGGTGCACTTCTATGGATGTGATCTTACATGAGAAGAAGTTTGTCCTGTCGGAGTATTAACAATTGGTACAAGAGGAGCCCGATAGGGAGAGACCAGGAGCCCTGGGCCTGCCTTTTCTGCCACCTTTTGCCTCTTAGAATCTGACTGGCTAACAGCCACTTTTGGGCCAATTGTGAAACCACAGTCATTCTTCCGTTTAAGCAACTGACTTGGGGCATGGCTCCGCCTCTGTGGAAATTGATAACAAAAGTGCTAATTTAAATGCAGAATGGGGATCTGACAACAAAATTGTGGCTAACCCATGGAAGCATAGGAAATGGATATAAAACATTGATGATGATGAATATCTGTTAAAATCAGTGTCTAAGTGTCCATCTTAACATCTTTCCGTTCACACACACACACACCAGCATATTCAGTATTACATGCCATTTTTTACTAAAATATTCATTTATCTCTTAACTAGTTACATGGGAGATATCAGGGAGTATATCATAAACAATCTTCACTAACTAATAAGTTCTAAAGCCACATTACGGTACAGTGGCTGATGTGTGTTACCACTGTCTAGTGTTATTCATGATTCAAACAGTTATGAGCATCAATTTACATCCATCACAAATAACATATACAGGGTCATATTTTTATTTGAGAACCTTAAATTATTTTTACATTTTAGGAAGTGCAATAAACAGTAACCTAAAAATCGGTAGGAATAAAGTGTAATCACAAAAATGTATTTATGTCCTTCACAATGATATGATCAAACTCTTTAGGTTCCTGTTTATTGCATGTCCTAATATAGAGTTATCATTTTGGGTCCTAGAATATAAAAGTTACCCTGTACAGTATATAGATGAAGATCCCAATAAAACTCCTTTACAATGGAGCATCATTCTAGAAATTTACCTCACTACTCTAGACAAGTCAGAACTGTACTGTAACATAATGTACACAGCAAACAATGGCCTCTTAAACTTACCATTGTAATGTAACTTTTCCCCGACTAATTACACTAAGCAACTCGTGTGTTCCATAGCTATTGATCTTAACCAATTCCTTCCATCCTCCATGACAGCTACACTAATGGGCTCCAGCATCCACTGGAAGCGTAGTACTGTACTGTACACTCTGGAATCTGGAATAAAAAAAATCAACCGGGGGATCTAGGGGGCGGAGCTCCACGCATAGGTTAGATAAACTTTAATTTTGTCATTCCTGTATTTATATATCCAACCTAACCTAACCTAACCCAACCTAGCCACAGAACCCAGGAACTATATCTAACTTAACCGAGGGGTCAGGGTTAAATTCCTAAGATTCCCTGGAGATCCGAAATTAAAATAATACCCGAAGTAGGTTAGTTCATTTTCGAGGGAAGTGTCATATAAGAAAAGTGTCTTAAAATTGTCTAAACCATCAGAAAAACACATTGCTCAACTCAAGAGCCGTGGTTGGTCAACACTACAAACTGACTGATTCTAGACTCACATACACACTAACACATTAGACCTATATCTTGCCATAGCTACATGGTAAATACTGCCAGTCTATCATGCAGTTCCAAAGGCCCCCATTAGGTATTTTTGCATTTACACATTCCACATTCCTACCACTAATCTATTATCATATTCTAATAAGACGTCTAATTATAAGATCATTTACATCGATTACATTGCCGTCGCAAATGTATAATAACAGAGATAGCATAACCAAAATTTTATCTATTTTCTTCCATTAATCTTCCGCCAATTATTGCCTACCTCACCTCTCAGACTGCGTGTCTCCTTCATAAATAATCACGCGCATGCGTTCCCAAACACGTCACGCGACCAATCAAAAGCGTTTTTTGGAGGGCAACCAATTAAAACGATTTGTGGTTTAATTCGTGGTATTTTTGGCCCAATCAAAATCGATTTTTATTTTGGGTCTCATATTTTGAAATTCAAATTCATTTCCGACCATGGAAGTCTGTGATGGGTGTCACTTAAATTATATGGAGCTGATTGCGAATTTTGGGAAAAAACGAAGAAACTATAGCATTTTTTCGATCGCATGGTGTTCTTCCAACCTCAGTAAAGTGTCATAAGTGCAAGACTGAATGTAAATATCGCAAAGAAAAACACACTGTATGCGGCATTGTGTAAGAATCTGAGAATCCAACGACGAACAAGAACCAGCCCAATAAGGTAAGAAATAGGTGATGCCATCATATGGTGCGAGTCAGTTAGGTTAGGTCAGGTTTGGTTTTTGTTTTTCTAGTGTGTTTTGGTGTATTTTTTATTCGCTTAGCCATTATTTTTTTTTTAAAAACGTCCCACGGAAAAAAAAAAAACGATAAAAAACAGCCAATTTCCGACGGAAATGAAGGTCATATTCGGTCTAAACACACACAAATACAATAGAAAAATATATTTTTGACTTTCTAACAGAGTGGGAGGTGAAAGTGCATATTTACCCCCCATTATTGTCAAGAAAAAATTTTACCACACATTATTATAAGAGGAGAAAAAGTCGTATACTTACACCCATGACAGCTGACCTTGACCTCTCTATCTCAACATTCCGGTAAATACCTCCTGCGGGAGCCACGAATTACCCAAAAGTACCCAAAAGTATAGCAAATAAGGGTAAAATCTTAACGAATATCTGTTATACATACACAAAACATGTTTAATAATATTTTTAGTGTAATTTTGTAAAAATAATTTGTAAGATGAAATAATAAACAGCGAAAAACTTTCAGTATTGGCGAACGTTGAATTCCAAAGAGTTGGTGAACAAGGGAGATAACTCAGATTCATCGTGATGCACTTCGCTAACCTAACCTAACCTAACGAAAAGTAAATCCTACGGCTGTGTTAAATACCCCAAAGTAACAGAAACATCGGTAATTATATCTCCATTTTGGATAGGTGACTCTTTGGAATTTAGCATTTTTCGCTGTTTATTATTTCATTATTTTGACATTTCAATGAAAACATTATTAATCAGGTTTTATTGATGTAAAACATATATTCGTTAAGATTTTACCCTGATTTAATATACTTTTGGATACTTTTGGGTAATTCGTTGGACAGCGTCCTGCTGTTCACTGAATAACCAAACCTAATTTATATCACCGACATTAATTAAAAATGCTAATAATAATATGGTGCAGCATGAATATAAACAATGTAGGTATACAGAGTACGTAGGCCGTGGGAGGGTAGTTACCTGTGTGCAGACAGTAACAGGTAAACAATGTTAAACAGCAAGGCAACTTGACCAAGAACCGCCGACAAAGCTGTCAGTATATCTTACATGACATGACGATTAATTCTCACCTTAGTCGTGGGATTGTTGGTAATGAAATGGCACCGTCAGATTAGTCTACTCTCTCTTTTACATCTTCAAACATGTCGAAAAACTTCACCTTTTTGGACAATTTACATAAAAAGACTCAGAGGTAAATCATACAATGGTGGCGGTCTATAAGTAGTACAACATGTCTTTCTTATGAGATTAATATCCGTAAACACTATTTATTTTGCAATATAAACTATTGTATAAGAGAGTTTATAAATGTCCAATGCTCTTTTGTTTTACGTTCTCTCACTTATTTCAGGAATTTATTTGTTTTCATCAGAGACAAACACTATTATAAGAAAGACAGGAAAGCCAGGCGGAAACCGCGTGAGCCACATAGCATATAGTTGGCCGCGGGATCAACCAGTGTGCAAGGCGCGGGTCGTCTGTACGTTGTAATGGCACAGTGGTTCCCAACCTTTTTTCTAGCGACCCCAATCATGCACCTCGAGCCATGACCGCGACCCCCCCACTGGTTAAGGTTAATATATATATATATATATATATATATATATATATATATATATATATATATATATATATATATATATATATATATATATATATATATATATATATATATATATATATATATATATATATATATATATATATATGCAAGTAAATCACTGGAGGTGCGCGTGATCTAGGTATATGCTGATAACCACAAGGAAAGAAGAAAACACGCAGTTCCCAAGCGCTTTCGTGTAATTCACATCTTCAGGGGTGAGTACAGACTAGAGAGAGTAATACAAATCAAGGTGTATATATACAGAGGAGGGTGTATATATATATATATATATATATATATATATATATATATATATATATATATATATATATATATATATATATATATATATATCTTGATAAAATCACACGGGAAAATGGAAACAACGGAGTACCTTAGCTTTCGTCTTTATTCAAGACATCTTCCTGGGTATAGGGTATAAATATAAATACCTATTATTTTACGAATTGGCAGTGTTAAAAAAAGGTACTGAAAGGATCCTAAAAAAGCAAAAATAACATGGTTCAATTTTATTCTAGTAAACAAGATAATAATTTGTCATTAATGTAATACGCATTGAATCAAACTTTAAAGAAGACTGTGGAGTTTTGAGATTGTTTAGTGTTCACTCAGGATGGGATGGAGAAAGGAAACTCACAATGTGCTCTCTATATACTGTACATGTTGTATTGGATGTACAATGCAGCTTGGTGCTGGGAAGGTAGCATGGTTACAAGCGTGATGTAGAGAGAGCTGGTTGGTGAGGGTGCTCAGAGGACAGCTTGTGGGTCGCCATGCTCGCCAGCGGGAGAGAGGACCGCCAGGCAGGCGGAGGAGGAGCGAGGGGGAGGTGTTGCTGGCTGCCGCTGTAAGTAGAAAGAGGCAGGTCACTCCGAGGTCACCATTTGTGGGGTTCAGGATGTTTGGTTCACACTCAGGATGAGATGGAGAAAGGAAACTCACAATGTGCTCTCTATATACATGTTGTATTGGATGTACAATGCAGCTTGGTGCTGGGAAGGCAGCATGGTTACAAGCGTGATGTAGAGAGAGCTGGTTGGTGAGGATGCTCAGAGGAGGACAGCTTGTGGGTCGCCATGCTCGCCGGCGGGAGCGAGGGCCGCCAGGCAGCGGCGGAGGAGGTGTGTTGCTGGCTGGTTGGTGTAGGTAGAAAGAGAGCGATCACGACGAGGTCAGGTCTTAAATAGCGGGGTTGGCGTGGCTTAGTAGTTGACCCCCGCTCCGTGATGTATGGCGGCGCTGGTTGACCTAGACCACGAGGCATACACTGGGGAATTGGTGGGGTCGGCTACTCAGCGACAAACAGCGTTTGTAGGGGAGAAATCCACTACAAGGCTTAATCTTAACGAAACATGTACTTCAATGTCGAGATGAAATACTATTGTTTTGTCACATCCCACAAAAACTAACTAAAAATGAAAATGTCTCTAATCAACCTGGAAATCAGAGTTGGGTAATCTCATCTAATGGGAGTCTTGAGCCTGGATCTGGCTGGTAAGTTTCTCCAGTCGTGGCTCAGTCGTGGTGTAGTGGATTCCTCCCCTACAAACGCCGTTTGTCGCTGAGTAGCCGACCCTCTTCGAATTCCCCAGCCTGGGCCTCGTGGTCTAGGTCGGCAACCAGCACCGCCTTTCATAGCGGAGGTCAACTATCAAGCCACACCTACCCCCGCTATATAAGACCTCACGTGGCCGTGACCTACCTCTGACTGCTGGACCTGGAGCTGTGAAGACTTGCCTCTTCTGCTGTATGTTTGAGCAGTCTGCAACTTTGTTGTGATAGGACACTCAATCCTAGTGATTGTACTTACCCAACATAGCGACGGTGCAATTACCATCTCAGATTGTACGAAACATTCCAACTTCTGAAAAACATATATTTGGGCTCCCCAAATTTTGACTACTACCCGTGCGTCTACGTCGTGGATTGGCCAATCAGTGGTGCCCCACGGTGGCGTGATACATGCACGTTTACTGCGGTGCTCTGATTGGCTAACCGAACATGGCGTGGTAGGTAGACTGTCTCTACTCTCTAAGTCCTCTTCTTTCCTTTTTTCATCCCCCTCATGCACTCCGTTCCTTGAACGGGAGGCGGGACTTAGCGATACGGTCGATCCGGCAAGGGAACCTGTGATAGTGCAGGGCACCCCTTGTCCGGGGGTCACCGGTAGGTGGCAACTTTTTAGACATAACTATAGTCACAGGTAACCTGGGCGCAGAACCCTTCGAGCCCGACGCCCGTCCAAGAGGGGGGGGCGGGGTCACTGCTCCCAGGCAGGAGCCCTGTGTTATAGGTAGGATTGGGCTGTAATCAAGGAAGATGACTACAAGCATTAGAATAAAACATAGAGATATGGGACACTCTATTGGAAGAGGAAAAGTGGCAGAAATCACTTACAACAAATTGCAAGTCCCACAAACAAGAATATTTAGCACCAACGAAGGTTTCAAAGTAATCTGTAAAGATGACTTTGACTCAGACAAAATCCTTTCAAAGGAAGCCAGAGATGTATTTTACAATGAAGGACTTGTTGTTGTCATGCCACCAAATCACAAAGAAAAAAGATCAGTTTTCGTTCGTCAAGTCGACCAAGAGATCGGGAGGAAGACATCTGAAGATCTGAAAGATGAACTGGAACGCCAAAACAGTTGGATGAAGATCGAGGAAGCCATCAAGATAAAAGACTACACTCATGATTTCAAGATTACCTTCGAAGAAGTTTCAATGGCTGAAAAAGTTTTACAACAGGGCTTTTCAATATTTAACATGTCAGTAACACCTCATCAAATAAAGAAGAAAACATTCATCAGTCTGCAAACTTGCTTTTCCTGTTACAAATATGAAGAACACACAACGAGAGACTGTCCAGAAAAAGAGAAAAAGTACTGCTCAGATTGTGCAGGCGACGACCATACCTACACTGAATGTAAGAACACACATGTTGGCTGTCTCAACTGTAAGAGAAACGGGAATGCATACATAGGACACAGGACGTTAGCAATGGCATGCCCAATAAAAAAACACATGATAAAGTACAAGGAACAAGAAACAAAGAAAAAGGAACAAGACAAGAAGGATATGTAGTGATGGGTTGTCAGACCACAGCTTACATCTCAGAAACAGTCCAGACCTGACCCGACATTAGGGGGGTCAAGTGTAAGGGTAACCCTTGTGGCCACTCAAGGAGTTACAAATCAACTAGCTCCCCTTCTCATGCCACACGGCCCCAACAAACATGTAAGAAGCACCTGCCGACACTCTCCCAATATACACAACTACAGTACATCTCAGACAAGGCCCAGACCTAACCTCACATTAGCCAAGTAAAATGTAACCCTCGAGCCCAAGTCAAGGGGCCACAAATCAACCAGAGCCTCTCATGTCACACGGCCCCACCAACGATGTTAACAGGCAAGCATTCATCTGAAGATTTCTCCAGAATATACAACAACTTATAGTCTCAGAAAAAGTCCAAACCTGACCCTACATTAGCGAGGGCAAACGTAAGGAGACCCTTCGGCGCCCCCCTCGATCAGCTCAACCTGACGGCTGGCCTTCCAATATATAGGACGTCCTAGTCCTCCCTCAAGAGAGTGTGTCTTGTAACCAAGAAGGGCCAGCTACTACGTCCCCAGTCCCGCTCGTAGCCCTCCCTCAGGGGAGCGGCGAGAAAGAGTGAGAGAGAGAGACACACAGGGATCGGAGGAGGAGGTCCACCACAGCCCAGTTCCGCTCACGGGAGGAGAGTCATGCAAGACTTCCCTCCCCGACTTCCCTCCGGTGCCCAGCTAAGCAGTCTCCCATAGAGACAACCCAGGACCACCTGATAGGCCTTCCCCAGGTCACGTGAGTTTTTGTCAGAGCTTTCCATGGGATGAGTTACTTACATGGGAAGTGTATTCATTTCATGTTCGTGTCCGAGAATCAGTGTCTAGTAACGTAATATGATGTTCTAGTAACGTAAACATAATGTCCTAGTAACTTCAATAGAAGGTGTTATTAATGTGTCCATGTCATTGTCGTAATCAATAAACAGTTGTAACGAAGCGGTGTTTGAGAAGTCGTCCTTAAGAACGTAATAGATGTGTATTGACGTATAAGATACGATAAATGTAAGTCCAGTTCAAATAACTAACACGGCCACGCTACCAAAGTCTTCGTCTCTTTACATTTCTCTTACTATCAATATTCTACCTATATGTAATCTTCTTGTGAGATTTGTCTCATTATAGATACGACATACGTCGAAATAGCCAAGAGAGCGGTCCAAGAGGCTCACAGACCAGAATCCACCATATTAAACTAAAGTGAACCAATACATGACAAGGTAATGATTAGTATGATCCATGCACATCTGCACAATATCATTGCACCCGGATCATACAATGAGGAGTTAAGGAAAATGTTTAAAGTGAATAACCTACCAGAGATGATATTCCCAGAGAATCTAGAATCCGAAAAACTATTTCAGGCAACATACTCAAGCGAACTGAGAGAAAGACTACAGCTAGACAAACAAAGGTTTGAGCAAGGAGCAACAGCCGATACACAAGGAACACAAGCGACTGATAGAGATCCCAGACAAATGACTAGAAGTGACAAAGAGAAGATAGAAATAATAAAAGGACAGGCTACAAGACAAAGGATAAGGAGGAGAGAAGATAAGATGGAGACTGATCACAATATACAACCTGAATCTGCTGAAGATATTGGATTAAAAGTTATCACCACAACAAAACATGGAATCCCAACATCGAGACCAACAGGAGGGACAATAGCAAAAAACTGTGAAGGAGGGATATACAAGTGGACATATCAAGAAAAATCCCTCAGTGAAGATTACGTCTGGACACTAATCACTATGGACAAACTAAAGATTACGACCAATGACTTTGAAATAGTAGACCCGTCAGAGTTTAGAAGAGTCAGAAGCGGGAAACAGGATGATAGGTCTCCACTCCAACTGCCACAATCCAAGTCTAAGAAATAATGGACAACAGACAAACAGTAAGAACTTTAAGAATAATACAACACAACGTAAGAAACTGGAAGACCGAGAGAATTAACCTAAGTAATATATATCAAGAAATGGAACCTGACATTATACTAATAAACAGTCACGGTGAGACAGACAACAACAACATAAAACTCTTTAACTATTATGTAAACCAAAGAAATAAATCGGGCGAGAAAAATGACGGAGTAGCTATAGCGGTTAAAAGAAACTTAAAATTTAAACTAATCGATGACTTCCAGGATGAATTTCTAGCAATAAAAATAAATACAACTCAAGGAGACGTAATTATTGCTACTACTTATCTGCCACCGAGACGACCCTACTTACCTATAGAAGACCTATTAAAATTGGCTAACAATAGTCATCCGATGTACATCTTAGGAGACTTTAACGCCAGACACAGGATTTTTGACAATACAAATAATAACGTCGTGGGAAATGCCCTTAATCAATTAATAAACCTAGGGAAAATCAATCATCTAGGTCCTAACTTTCCAACCTGGAGAAATCACAATACACAATCGACACCAGACAAAATTCTTACCAACAACAAAGCCTTTTTCAATTACCATATAAAACAAGAACCTCTCACAGGCATTGACCATCTGCCAATTATACTAGCACTGTCAACAAGCTCCATACAGATACCAATAAAAAAGAGACTGAAAATGAGTAAAACAGACTGGGACAGCTTCAAAGACGACTTAAGTAATCACCACTCGATTAACCTACAACGGAAAACAACAGAAGACATAGACTCAGAAATGGACAGACTGCACTCAGCAATAAAAACATCTATAACCAAACACACTCCTACTTCACACTTTAGAACATTACCCAACAACAGACTACCAGAAGAAGTTAAATTAATCCAAACCATTACAATGAAATAAACAGGTATATGGAAAGACACGGCAGTAACAGATGGCTATATACGACGCAGACAGCACTACAGATAAAATTAAGAGACGCATGTAAGGAAGCAAACAATAAAAAATGGAATGATATTATAATGGCGGCTGACATGACTAAAGACACAAAACATTTTGGACTTCCATAAACAAGATGATGGGGCACAACAAGCAAAAAACACCATACATTAAAGACCAAAATGGAACAAAACTGCACGAGGAAAATGAACAAGAGTCAGCATTCAAAAGGGAATGGGTAAAAGTTTTTAAAATATCAGATGAGGAAAATGAAGATTTTGATAGTGAGCACGAAGAAAGGATAGAAGACGAAATGGGAAGACACATACATAGAATCACCCCAAAGCAATATATAGACTATAACTTACTACCTAATAATCAAATAATATCCATGGGAGAAACGATGCTCTGTCTGAGGAAGTTTAAGGAAAAGGCCCCCGGTCTCACAGGTATTACATGAAATATGATCATAAATCTACCTGAAAACATCTTAAAAACACTATTAAACATTTATAACGCATGTTTAATAACCGGTTACTTTCCAGACAAACTAAAATATGCTAAAATGATATTTATTCCTAAGGAGGGTAAGGACAATAAGGAAATATTAAACTACAGGCCAATATCTTTATTAGAAATTACCGGGAAACTATTGGAAAAAAATTTAAATTCAAGACTTATAACCTTTTTAACACAACAGGGGAAAACTAACAATAGACAACATGGATTTATGTCCAATAGAAATACCCTAACTGCAATAGCTACAATAACGGAAATAATTGCAATAGAAAAAAGCAAGGGGAACCAGATCAATATAATTTTAAGGGACGTTTCTAAGGCTTTTGATAAAGTTTGGCATTTAGACTTAAAATATAAAATATTAAAATTGGGACTTAACGAACACTTGCTAAGAATATTGTGTAACTATTTAGATGATAGGAGAGCACAAATTCAAATTGGAAACTTTATGGGAACTATGTTTAATCTTGAGAGTGGAGTACCTCAAGGAGGATGCCTTTCTCCAACACTATATACAATTTATACCTCAGACACACCTCAACCTACCCCCTTTAGCGAATATGTAATGTTTGCTGATGATATTACTCAAATAGTATCATACCCAGGAAAATCAACCCAATTTATGGCACTCTACACTGTAAGAGCGATAAAAAATATAAATGATTTTGAGAAAAAATGGAAAATCAGGACAAATAAGAACAAATTCAAGATAATAACAATAGCCAAGATCAAAACAAGTCCAGTAATAGTCGACCAGGAACTATACCCATACGACACTGAAGGTAGGATGCTTGGATTAAAACTAACAAAAAGAGGATATATAACATACTTAAAAGATAAAGAACGACAGGCAAGAATAAGATTATCAAAAATAAAACGCTTTAAGAACCTTAGCATTAATAACAAAAGAAAGATTTGTATAGCCCTTGTCAAATCAATTATGAACTACCCACCCATCCCATTGAACACTCTTAGTAAAACGAGCATTAAAAGGTTACAAACAGTACAAAATATAAAAGATAGCCCTCAGATTTATATATATCATAAAATATACAGACAACATCAATAATGAACAGCTACACAAGAGAGCAAACCTCCTAGCAATCAATGTAGAAATACACAACAAAGCTGCAAATATTTGGAAAAAAGTGACTGAACTTAACACAGAAACATATCAAAATTGGATAAATAATATAGACAACGAAGAATTCCAAGAACACAGTTGGTTTAAATCAGCCAGGAAGAAAGTAATTGAACCATCTCCTGCCCCAAGGGAGCAAAACAAAGATAAAACACCAATAGGAAAGATGAAGCGATCTGGTTGAGCCCAGATTCTTTCTACTCCTACTGTATTTCAGTTTCACCACTTTTCCTTCAACCCCTAATAATCTTCTTTCACCTCATAACTAAAGACTCCGTACCGTACCGACCTACCTCTTTCTACCTACAGCCACCAGCAAGCAACACCTCCTCCTCCGCTCCTGCCTGGTGGCCCTTGCTCCCGCCGGTGACCATGGCGCCCTACAAGCTGCCTGTCCTCCTCTGAGCACCCTCATCAACCAGCTCTCCCTACACCACGCTTGGACTCACGCTGCCACCCCCCAGCACCAAGCTGCATTGTACATCCAATACAATATATACAGAGAGCACATTGTGAGTTTCCTTTCTCCAACCCATCCTGAGTGTGAACCAATATCTCATAACCCCACAGTGGAAAGTGCTACTCTCAAATCGTGTTCAGGTTGCAACCGATTCCTGCTTTTTGTTTTGATGAGAGCCAGAGCGGAAAACCCGGATTCGCACAAATAAGTAGTAGCGAATGGCAATAGCACTTTCACAGCTTCGCATCCAAGGACTGGGTTTCTCCTTCTTAACAGCAGTCCAGAACACGCTGAGTGACTGACGCTGAAGTGCAGAGTTTCATCATGTTGTAACGACCACGGTCATACACGTCAGTTAGCGCCAAAATCAATGATTCATATTACGCTCAATAGTCCACAAAACATGTAACTCTGCTTTTATTTTAAGTCCTCCATCTGAGGAGTCCGTTTTCTCATCACTTCAAGACGCCTCACTCCTCCGTTATCCCATTTTCTCTATAAAATGAATTTGAACGTGAGTCAACTTAGAAATGTTTGATTACAGTTAAAGCATACAAGATCCTTTGTGAGTGATGTTGAACGCTTTAACTGTCATTATTGTTAGTAACATTGGGTAGGTAAGAAGAAGGTAAATCAGGCAAATAAATTATTGGGTCTTATAAGAAGGTCGTTCAGATATTTATACGGTCCGTCCCTCGTGACGATCTTCAGGAGTGAAGTGCTTCCCCATCTGGAGTACTGTCACCCCATCTGGTCCCCGAGATATGCTAGGGACTGTCAGTTGGTTGAAAATGTTCAAAGGAGGGCCACCAAACTGGTGCCTGCACTTCGGCACCTCAGCTACCCTGAGAGATTGGAGCGCCTGAACTTGCCTAGCTTATACTACAGACGGGCAAGGGGGGACCTAGTTGAGGTGTATAAGCATCTCAGGGGGCACTACTCAGTTGAGTGTCCTTACTTGGAGCTGGCGGACGCTCGCCCCACAAGGGGTCACAGCTCAAGATTGAAGAAGCCGCAAGTCAAGAAAACCGTGAGGGCAAACTTTTTCGGAGTGAGGGTTGTAAACTCTTGGAACAATCTACCAGAGAGTGTTGTGACGGCACCGAGTGTGAGCTCTTTCAAGAGAAGACTTGACCAACACTGGAGCGGGTTCAGGTACATTCAGGAGCCGGTGCATGCCCAGTATTTGCCAACAGTGCGTGACAGAGACGTGACCGATCGCCCGGGCGGCTAGCGAGCCGATCTTTTGGTGAAGAATATAAATGAAAAGAGACGTGACCGATCGCCCAAGCGGCTAACAAGCCTATCAGTAGCGAAGAGGATAAAAGTAAAAAGTAAAAAGAGTGTTGAGTCTGCCAGGACAAACGATACCCATCGGTTTCGCTCCCTAAGAATGACCATGAGTTTCCAATTGCTACTGAAGTCAGATTATTCTGTTGCTCAGACATCAGAGAATCTGATGTTTATAGTTTAGTCAGTGTCAGTTGTCTATTCAAGAAAGTCATTAATCTCCTGAACTATTCTGTCAACCTGTATAATTTCCAAGATCTAACGTCTCCCCGTGAATAGCTCCTTGTTCGCCTCAGGCCTGAGCTCGCAGAATTAATGTTATCAACGTGTATATTCCACCTTTTCCTGGCAAGCTCAACCTCTGATTAGATTATATGAATAGACATAGGTAATTACCCTGAACAGGAACACCGGAGTTTATAATTAAGTATACGGTGATCCAAAATGGTAGAGAAGGTATGTTGTTGGTAAGATCGACCTTTCTGGTATGAATAAGGAGGCCCAAGCTGCCCCGCGGGTGCACGTATATACCTCTGTGGTGGATTTCTCCCCTACAAACGCTGTTTGTCGCTGAGTAGCCGACCCCACGAATTCCCCAGTGCATGCCTCGTTGTCTAGGTCAACCAGCGCCGCCTTACATGACGGAGGTCAACTACTAAGCCACGCCTACCTCCGCTATTTAAGACCTGACCTCGTGGTGACCGCTCTCTTTTCTACCTACACCAACCAGCCAGCAACACCTCCTCCTCCTCCGCCTGCCTGGCAGTCCTCGCTCCCGCCGGAGAACATGGCGACCCACTAGCTGTCCTCCTCTGAGCATCCTCACCAACCAGCTCTCTCTTCTTCTAGCTACAGCCGCAGCAAGCTACTCTCCTCCTCCGCCGCTGCCTGGCGGCCCTCGCTCCCGCCGGCGAGCATGGTGACCCACAAGCTGTCCTCCTCTGAGCATCCTCACCATCCAGCTCTCTCTACATCACGCTTGTAACCACGCTGCCACTTCCCAGCACCAAGCTGCATTGTACATCCAATATAACATGTATACAGAGAGCACATTGTGAGTTTCCTTTCTCCAACCATCCTGAGTGTGAACCCAAATATCCCATACCCCACACCTCTACACGAGGGAGAATCACGCATTCGTGACTCTTCCTCAACGTATCTCCAGGTATGTTCACGTGTGTTCCCCACCACCTATTAATTCAGTTTAACTTAGTCAATTTTGTGAATATCAGTGTTCATGTTTTAACATAGTAACTTCTGAGCCAATTAAGTCGAGTAACGTAGAGATTTAGATATCGGCTGGACCGTTGCCAGACGTATGTTTTGTATAGTTGAAGTTAATTATTGAAGCATTCGTGACTCTTCCTCAACGTATCTCCAGGCCAGTGTGTTGAGCTGAATACTCATCGGCTACCGTGGGTCGATAGCCGGGTTGGACGATCCCGTTAATTCAACAAGATTAAACTGGGAAGTCTTTTTCCTGCAACTCAGGCGCCAGCTCCCTTGGCGTGTGTCTGTCTACAACCGACTCCCCTAACAGCGATCTTCATTTGTTATGGAGACACCCGGGATATATACCCTGGGGCACTCCTCACAGTTACATGGGTCTAAGTATTATTGTATCTTGATTGAGGGATTAACTAACAGAAATATGGAAATCCCTGGTTAAGTAGTGGACCCATAAATGTTGATATTACCAGGAAATATGTTATGTGAGTTGAGTACATGAACTAAAGGAAAAGTATCATGTTCATGCCGATAGAACGTGAGGTTATAAGTTGATTTGGGATAGTGTCAAGTGTGTCAAATTATCCACTGGCAGTGACAATGGAATAATATGTTGATTGTTAAATGTTGTAACCAAGTATTGAAGATGTAGTTTGTTACTTATAAAAGTAAGACCTGCGGGTCCAGTGATATCTTGTCAAAGAAATAATACAACAGTTGTCTAATGAAGTAATGAGTAATAGTTGTTGAATGGTATAAGTACTCCGAGTTGTTTAATGGTATAATAAGTATTTGGAGGTGGTTAATGAGGTAATAAGTTCTTGAAGTGTTTGGTGACTTAATAAGTTAATTGCGGTTCTGTTTTGTCTGAGTGAATCTAAGATGCATCTTCTCCACTCGCTGTGTTAATGAATATTGAATTATTAATCTACGAGTATCACCACTCTACTCCTTCTACACATTGATTCCCAGAAAATAATCCTTACTCACGTGCCTAGACATCTACCACACTACCCAAAAACTTTAAATGAGTTTTGTTATATAATAAAAAGTCTGGGTGGTGGCAGCTACCCTTTGTAAGTATAAAAAGTGTTGTACAAAGAATAACATGGTTCCCCAGACTAACCCATGTATAAGAATAGACATAAAACAGAGTATACTTCAGAAAGATAAGAACATTGAAACTGAGAATAAAATATATATGAAAGAAATGAAAGACTTGGAAAGTACAGGAAGAGAAAGATAATGTATGTACATTGTGGAACTAAAACCACAGCATAGAAGTTAGTAAATAAACACACCACGAAAGTCTAATATAAAACACATACATAACTAAGACAAGAATTACTTATGTAAAAATACTAAATAAGAATATAAAGTATATTTATAAATAAAGAATTGAAGAAGGATAATTATATAAACCGGATACTCATTGAAAAGAATGCTACAAAGAACATATAAGTATCTGAATGAATAAGAATACTAACAGAAAAGAATATCTGGATGGTAAAATGAAATAAGAAGAGCTCGGCCCGTCACAATGTTGTACTTCGTTGAGCTCCTCTTGGAGACTTCGAATGGAAGACTCTTCTTCTGAGAGGTCTTCGACTTGGACATCGAAGGGTCTGCGCACCCATTTATATTTCTTATGCAATTCTTCATTCGGAATAAACCTGTCGAACTCATCACTCAACTTCTCAAGATGCTCAACAATGATATTTTGTATGTCCAGAAGTGAGACGTCTTCTTCATCTTTGAGAAAAAGGTTCAAGAGTGGAAAGGACGCAGCTTTACCCCGTTCAATCTTTCCCTTCCACATTCTCAGCTTCGCCTTGAATGCCTTGATTTTTTTCTGACAAAGTGAGATAAGTTTCATCCCTTCCTTGCAAGGGCATGTTCAGCAAATTCAACTCTGAGAATATATCTGTCAGATATGCCAGCTGAAGCAACCACCTTGGTTCCGAAAGCCTTGATGCCAGTGTGTGTTTCTTCTCGTTCAAGAAGATTTCAACCTATGTACGCATTTCAAACACTCTCTGGAGTGTCATGGTCACATTGACGGCTGGTCGGTTTTAGAACTTGATTCTTATTATACTCCACGCCCGCAAAACATGAATGGGTAGCTGGTTAGCTATCCCTAAGAAGAAACGCGTTTTTCCCTCTCGACGTTTACACCAAGGATCCCTCTCTAAGTCCCACCTTTGTGAAGACAGTTGTCAATACGTATATATTCCACTTTGGCAAGCTCAATCTTGAATTAGTTTATGTAAATCAACTTAAGTATTTCGCCAGACCTTTGTCAACTGAGGGTCGTCTTTGAATGTGTAGCAGTTGATTTGTGTGTGATTTTTGTCATTGCGTGAGTAGCGACCCCTGGCAACTCACGGGTATATAAACCCTGTGCAAGGAAGGGAGAGCCTTCCGTGACGGCTTCCTCCAACTTTGTTCCCAGATCCAGTGTGTAGGTTATTTGAACACCCCACCGACTGCCCGGAGTCGGTGGATACCTAACAGTTAGCTGTAAGGAACGATGGCGCCGATTTGACATGATTAAAACTGCTAGTCTGCCTCGTGGAGCTGGACCCCAGACCCGCCACGAGTCGGAGTGTCCTACCCTGGGACACTCCTGGAAGTTATATGGTCCACAGTGTCTGTTGTATATGTTTGGGGATAATTCTGGAAATAACTATCCCATGTTGGGTAGTGAACTCCTGTAACTTGTTTGTATCAGTATTAACTTGTTGTGTGTGCATCTCATATGCACTACCAACAGTTAGTGAAGGGACCATATGTAAGTTTGCCTTGTAATGTAATGTAATGTATCACCAGTAATGTGGGAGAAGTAAAAGTACCCACTTGGAATTCCAGATAAGTAAAGCCAAGGAGTTGTCATACATGTGTATGTAATGTGAGTAAAGCCACGGAGTTGATCCTGGTAACTGTTAATGTAATGTAACACCAGTAAGGTTGTGAGTAATAAGAGTACAGTATCTGAGTGAATTGCCGTTGAGTAAGCCGAGGAGTTGCACCTTGAAGTTGTATGTTAATGCCATCATTTTCCCTACTTTGATTTCATATTAATAAACCTTTTCTTAGAGTATTAGGGGTATTCATTTCACCTCGGTGTCCACCTTTATTCTGTCCAAGTGACCTTGATACCAGGATTACAGTACCCACGTGCCGGCCCTCGCCATGCTACCAAAGAACTGAGGTTATATAGTAACCATGAACTGAAATATGTAGACAGAACAATTGAAAGAAATAAGACAGAGAGAATTATGAGTAAGATAAGGGTGGCCTCAGTGGTTCAGAAGAGAAGTAGTAGTGTGCCCCCCAACCCTTACAGGAGCACTTTCCCTCGAGACAGCCACCTGACGGCAGAGTAGTAAAGCAGGTGTTCATACTCCGACCCCATATCAGAGCATATCTGGTTGAACAGCCTTGAATTCAGAGCTGATGATTTAATAAAGTTTACTATTTGAATCACATCTTCCATCACAGAGTTAAGCTCATGTGACAGTTTCCGGGAGGCAAGGTTTTCCCGGTGGAGCAGACAATGAACCAGTATCACTGAGGGGGTTGACTTGTTTTACATAAGAACATAAGAACATAAGAAAATAAGGAGTCTGCAATAGGCCGGTTGGCCTGTGCATGGCAGCTCCTGTCGAGAGTTACTACTCTGACGTATTGTCACGGATACCCAAAAATGTTCTATACTACTGAGGGTATACACAAACACTTGTTGTCTTAAAAGTAGGTTCTATTCTCGTACGGGAGATATATACAAAAGGATGCAGAAGCTCGCGTTCACACCACGAGGACTCTGTCTTCTCTCTCTATGTATTACTGCGCGCTGGGATGTACAGATGCCAGCATTCACAAGCTGAATACATAAAGTATTAATATGATAATTTATATACATAATATGGTGCACAATAAATGGGAATATTACATAGAATTAATACATGTTCTGTAATACTCTACTATACATAATTAATGGAGTAATATAAGGGTAATATAATAATACACAGCTTAAGGTACTACTTTGTGTCCATATATATCATACACCTCCCTCCCCCCTATACGCTCATAGTTTCATCTCGAGCAGACCTTTTGTTTCTGAGTCGCTCAGACCTGCGGAGTACTGGGGCAGAAACACAAGGTGGGGATGGATTTACTTTAGAGACATCAACATTAGGGGACTCAACTGGGGAAGGGTCAACACTAGGCAGCTCCACGGGTCGGAGGAAACGACGGTTCCTCCACCATACTCTACCACTAGGAAGACGCACTTGGTAGTCCCTGGACCGGCCAATACCCATAACAACCCCAACCTTGTCCCAGCGGTGAGATACGGATCTTGAATCCTGATCTGCTGGCCGATACTCAACCTGGGAAGGGGGCGGGCATGACAGTCGTACCGAGCAGCGACATCTGCGGCTCGTTCTGCTGCACGGCGGTCACATTCTTCAGTCTTGGCCTGCCACTCTTGAGAAAAAGACTTCGGGTGGGCAGGAACACAAGACCTGAGATGATGTCCGTATAGATCTTGGGCTGGGGAGCGTCCGGTGAAGTTCGGGGTGTTGCGTAACTCCAACAAACCTCGATCGAAGTCCTCACAGTCGATATTTCCTGAGGGTGACACCTTAAGGATCAGGTGTTTCACAGTCTTGACTGCGGCTTCAGCGTGTCCATTCGCCTGGGGGTAGTGGGGCGAGGTCACGACATGACGGACTCCCCAACGGTCCATGAAGTCCCGGAACTCGTGGCTGGTGAACTGGGGTCCTCCATCAGTCCTGAGGCGGAGGGGAACACCAACTTCTCTGAAGTAATGCCTGAAGTTCCGGATGGTAGCAGTAGCCGTTGTATCACTACCACAGGGGACGACAACAGGCCATCCAGACAGTCGGTCGGCAATGACGAGGAAGGACTTCCCTGCTACTGCAAAGAAATCGGCCGACACAGACTCGAAGGGTCTTGAAGGGTTATCGTCGCACATTAAAGGTTCCTGTTGCTGGCTAGGTTGCAGAATCTGGCACGGTTCACAGGCACGGACGGTACTTGCAATGTCCGCGTGATTCCGGGCCAAAATACAGTCTGCTTCGCCCGTCGCTTGGTGGCCTCCACTCCTCGATGGCTGTCGTGAAGGCGGGTCAAGGTACGGCGGCGTAGGGCAGCAGGAATAACTACTCGTGGACCATACAAGACGAGGTCTCCATCACAATAGAGGTCCTCGCGTATTTTCCAGTACGGGAGTAGCGATTCATGAAGGTCGTATCGGTTAGATGGAAATCCCTGAGACACACAGTCGACGAGCTGGATATAGGAAGGGTCGGCCCGGGCTGCGGTGCGGAGATCTTCAAGGGTCTTGTCTGCATCCGGTGTTGTAGACTCTTCTGATGTGAAGACGGCCTTCAATGAAACCACTGACTTGAGGGATGCAGCAGCTGTAGAACACAACATCTCGTCCTCTGGGGTGGGGCGACTGACAGGGGCGCGAAACAGGGCATCCGGGATGCACAACAGCTTACCAGCACGCCACACAGCCGTGAAGAGATAAGGCGAGAGCTTCTCTTTCAGACGTTGAAGGCGAGGATTCTCTACTGCATCCAAAGAGTAGTGATTGATTATAGGTATAAGGGGGCGATGATCCGTGAAGAGGGTAAAGTGCTGAAGTCCTATCAGGTAGAAGCGACACTTCGCCATCGCCCAGACAACAGCCAACATCTCCAGCTCAATCGTGGCATATCGGGTCTCAGCGTCGGTCAGGAACCGGGATCCACACTGAATTAAGCGGAGTTGTCCACCGCCATGGTCCTGCAGAAGGGCGTAACCAATGCCGTAGAGTCTGGAGGCATCAGTCTGGTGGACGGTGGGTAGGGCTGGGTCGTAACAGGCGAGGACAGGTGGACTTACGAGGGCCTGCTTGACTCGCTGGAAGGCCTCTTGATGATCTGGGGTCCACAGGAATGTCCTCCTGGGGCTCAGCAGGGGGCTGCGGCGGAGATGTCAGGTGTAAATTCAGCCAGCTGATTGACCAGACCTAAAAAAGAACTGAGGTCTGTCAGGTTGGCAGAGGTTGGAAAATCCCTGATTCCACTTACTTTCTCCGGGTCACCTGCGATACCTGATGCTGAGAGAGTGTACCCACAGAAGTTCACTGATGGAGCGGCGACGACAAACTTGTCAGCGTTGAGGGTAATCCCGTACTTCCGACATCTGGTGAGAACTTCGTATATCCGGGAGAGGTGTGCACAGTAGTCTTCGTCATGGAGTAAGATATCATCAACCACCTTGACACAATTCGTGACTCCTTGATGGGCCGCGTCACCACGTTGACAGAATGCATCGCCCGTAGCGGCAAATCCCATGGGGCCTCTGCAATACTGGTATCTTCCAAATGGTGTGATGAATGTAGTCAAATGCTGGCCTTCCTCGGCCAACTCGATCTGCCAATAACCACATAAGGCGTCCATAGTTGTAAAAAACTTCGCCTTCGGGTCCACACTTCGAACAGCTGCGAAGGGTGTGGGTGAAGGATGGGCTGGATGGGAAACTTGCTGGTTAAGTTTTGACAGATCGGTGGTGATCCGTACTCCACCACGAGGTTTGGCGACAGGGACGAGAGGGTGGCACCAAGGTGAAGGTTCGTCTCCGGCCGGTTTGATGATTCCCTGAGCAACCATGGAGTCAAGCTCTTGTCTAACTAGCTCCTTGTAGGCGTGAGGAATCAAACGAGGGGTGTGGATGGTAAAAGGTGTGGCACCATCCTTAAGATGAATCTTCATAGGTGGACCCACCATCGGCTTGAGTGGTGTGGATCCTAAAGATTTCTTATTAACCAACACGTCAGCAAACTCCTTGAGAAGGTAAGCTCTTGCGTCAGAAGGGGACGTGTTAGTAGAGATAGGGAATTCCTTCAACCTGTTGACATGGGTGACCTTTAAGATAGGTTTAGGGAATTCCTTGGAAATAATGGCCAACTCTTGACAATGGCCATATGATAAGAGCAGAGTCGGGATACCATTATGAACATCAATCCGGGCTGAGCAAGACTGCTTACCAAAGGTAAGGGTAGCCCAGAAAGATCCCAAAGCTGGAGCCATCTTGGAACCATCAGCTGTCAGTTTCGTTGTCTGAGGAGGGGGCTGTAGGTTGCTCTGGGGTATTCCCAAACTTGCTAAATGTTGTGGACCAATTACTGAGACGTCAGCACCGGTGTCAGGTAACATCTGAAGACTGGATGCCGAGTTACCGTAAGAAATGACGACATTGATGTGCTGGGGCGTCGTGTCTGTGGAACTACGTACACGACGGCAGGAACGACTGGACACAGCATCTTGATGCTTGCCAGGAGGAGGGGGCGCGCCAGCACTACCTGAGGATAACTTCTTGGATCCTAGGTGGCGTCCTTTATGTGTCTTCTTACGACAACATTTGTCATAATGGCCCACAC
The DNA here is from genome assembly GCF_018991925.1 of Homarus americanus. Taxonomy (NCBI): domain Eukaryota; kingdom Metazoa; phylum Arthropoda; class Malacostraca; order Decapoda; family Nephropidae; genus Homarus; species Homarus americanus. The sequence continues at coordinate 94 of NW_024721477.1, read as the reverse complement.
GACCACAAAGTCTACACTGAACTTTGCTAGCAGGGCACTTGACTGTGTAGGCCCAGTGACCCTGACGGTCGCAACTTCTGCACACGCTTTGAGC
>NW_024721476.1:0-19648 GCF_018991925.1 Homarus americanus | reverse complement strand
CCTGTGCTTGCTCGCCTCTTTCGCCTTTGCCTCAAAACCAAAACTTTTCCTTCTTCTTGGAAGCATGCCTTGGTTCAGCCCATCCCGAAGAAGGGAGACCATTCTAATCCCTCTAACTATCGCCCCATTGCCCTAACTTTATCCCTCTCTAAGATTTTCGAAACTATCTTGAACTCCCATTTTCTCCGTCACCTTGAACGCCTTTCTCTTTTGTCGGATCACCAGTATGGCTTTCGCCAGGCAAGATCTACTGGTGATCTGCTCTCCTATTGCACCCATCTTTGGTCATCCTCTCTTAGGGATTATGGGGAAACTTTTGTCATGGCCCTCGACATCTCCAAAGCATTTGACAGGGTATGGCACAAGTCTTTGCTATCTAAACTTCCCTCTTTTGGTTTCTCTCCCCCACTTTGTTCTCTCATCTCTAGCTTCCTTGAGAATCGATCCATGGCAGTTGTTGTCGAGGGATCGATTTCTCGCTCTTTCTCTACCAATAGTGGTGTCCCACAGGGTTCTGTTCTTTCACCAACTCTCTTTCTTCTTTTTATCAATGATTTACTTCACCTACAACTAATTCTATCCATTCTTACGCCGATGATTCTACTCTTCACTCTTCCTCACATTTTCCCCTTCCTCCTAACTCTCAAACTAGATCTGTTTCTAGAACTGATATCATTACTTCTATCAACGCGGATCTGTGCAGCATCTCTGAATGGGGAGATACAAACTTGGTTAAGTTCAATAGTAACAAAACTCAATATTTACCAATTACACTTTGTAAAGTAGACGATCTCCCACCAATTACATTTCAGGACGCTATCATCCCCCCAAATTCTGAAATAAATATGTTAGGCCTCACCATTTCCTCCAATATGTCCTGGAAATCACACATCCTTAGTATAACTAAGCTGCCTCCCGAAAGTTGGGAATGCTGTACAGATGCCGCAGCTACTTCACTCCTGAGCAGTTGCTCCAAGTATATAAGGGATTCATTCGTCCTAACTTGGAGTACTGCTCTCATATCTGGGGTGGCTCTTCTTCTGTCCAACTATTAGATAGGGTGGAGTCAAAGGCATTTCGTCTTATTAACTCTCCTCCTTTAGTCGACAACCTCTCTCCCCTTTCTCTTCGCCGCAATGTTGCTTCAATCTCTCTCTTTTACAGGCACTTTAACGGGCAATGTTCAGGGGATTTGGCATCCTGTGTACCGCCGGTAAGGCCGTGGGCTCGTAACACACGTCTTGCCCGCGGTGCCCACCATTTCTCTGTGGATATCGGTCACACGAGAATAACCCGTTATAGTACCTCCTTCTTTCCTCACACAGCCAAACTGTGGAATGCTTTGCTTTCTTCTGTGTTCCATGCTCTTACAATCTGTCTCACTTTAAAATGCTGGTTTTCCGACATCTTCGTGGTGTAGATTAATACAGTATAACCTTTTTTTCTATATTTTCAATTTCTTTCCGTTCTTTTTTTTCGCCCCCCAGGCTCCGTTGTGGGTCGTTTGACCTGTGCCCGGGTGGGCTATTTCCCGTAAAAAAAAAAAAAAGTCGGGTTAGGTTAGGTCGAATGAGTAGGCCGAGTTAGGTAGGTCAAATGAGTAGGTTTGGTTAGCTTAGGTCGAATGAGTAGGTTGGGTTAGGTAGGTCGAATAAACAGGTCTAATACAATTTTTAGTCAAACAATCCGCTACAGTAAACAGATCGAACTTTCCAACATTTATTTTCCACCTTACAAACCTTCACAAAATCGCCTAACCTGACCTGACCTGACCTGACCTGACATGACCTGACCTAACCTAACTTAACCTAAAGTGATTAAGAATATATCAGTGGCAGCTTTAAACCAGAATAAAAGTAAACAAATAAATAAAAAAAATCTTCACGTGTAAAAAAATAAATCAACATTATCAGTCAGGTCAGGAAAGGAAGAGAGGCGTAGAGTTAGGGGAGATATGATAGAGGTGTTCAAGTGGGTAAGCGGGATTAACAAGGGTAAAATGGAAGATGTTCTGAAGCTCAGTAATAACGAAATAACTAGAACAAATAGCTTTAAATTAGATAAATTCCGATTCAGAAAGGATATAGGCAAGCACTGGTTTGGTAATAGAGTTGTGGATATGTGGAATAGGCTACCGAGTGCTATAGTAGGATCGGGGACGATAGGGAGCTTCAAGACGAAGTTGGATAGGCACATGGAAGTGCCTCCTGCAGTATTCCACTTTCTTATGTTCTTATGATTAGACGAATTAAAAAAAATACTTGAATATCTTCACATCGTTAGCATAAATTCCTGTTAAAAGTTTTATTACTTTTTCATTTTTTTATAATATTTTTTTTTATTCTTTTATTCACGAGTTAAGAGTATATACAGTAAGGAGATTAACCAATGAGAATTAATCTTCCCAGCTTCAGCCAATGATAATAAATATTTGTCCTAAGTCATAAATCATCAATTCTCTCTCCAAAAATAATTATTTCTTATAATATCTCTATCATTTCATTATTCATTTTAATTCATTATCCACCTTCGTTCACCAGGTTGTTCCGTAGGCCTATATCACCTTCCCTTATTACCGACGATGACCTCTTGGCCTCCCCTGCACTGTTTCCCGGAGGTTATCTGTGTGACCCATACAAAAAGTTCACGCAGGTGTTGATGGGGTTCACTGCTCACCTTCAGCCCCTACCACTACCCTTACCCCATCCAGACCCCTACCCCCTCTCCAGACCCTCACCACCTTCTCCAGACCCCTACCACCTTCTCTAGACCCCTACCACCATCTCCAGACCCCTACCCCCTCTCCAGACCCTCACCCCCTGTCTAGACCCCCACCACCTTCTCTAGACCCCTACCCCCTGTCTAGACCCCTACCACCATCTCGAGACCCCTACCACCATCTCCAGTCCCCTCTATCCCCTTCTAGTGATTGTGTTAAGGTCATAACTCCTTGGATATACAGTGATTGTAATGAGAATCTGACCGGGATTAATAATGTAAATACAACCGTGAAAGGCATAGTAGGTTTTAGTCCATTGAAGTCATAGTTTCTACGATTATATTTTAAAACCCTCCTAATTATAATAACTTTTAAGAGAGTATTATCACGTGAAGGAACATCATATATTGTAATAGTGGTAATAATTTTTGTCGTTACGGGTCAATGTGAGCCTGATCTAAGCTGCTACTGGGTATCTCATACAACACCACGTAGTTAAGTAGGAGCTAATAATTATGTGGCTTTGCTCTATATTCCTCCTATTCTTCATATGGCTATCAACTGGCATTAAAATCCCGAAGGAAAAAAACTATTATTTTTTTTCTTATATTTTTATCTTCAGCCAAATGTCTCTGTTTTACACCATCTCCTGGACTCTTTAATCTCCTGGGTGGAGGCGGAGGCCAGGTCAAGGTGTGTGTGACCTGGAGGGTGAGGTGTGGGCAATCCTTCACACCTTGAGCTGACGGACGGGGGAGCTGTTGGCTTGTTTACGGACCTCGCCTTATTATCCTGCCGCTAATTCATTCCAATCAATATGCGTGTAAGATAATTGAGTTTTGATTTGTTAATGAGTTTTGCTGGTTAGTCCGGGACGTGTTTATGTTAAATATTCCCTCCCTCCCCAACCTTCCTTCCCTCTCCCCTCTTCCCCCCTCCCCGTCTCCCCCTCTTTCTTTTTTCTCTGTCTTATTATTTCTCTTTCTCTTTTCTTTATCTTGTTCATTGTCTGTCTGTCTCTCTGACGTTGTTTCTCTCTCCTTGTCAACCACATCCTTCACCTTTCTCTTCCTCTCCTTCTTTCCCTTCCTCTCCCTTATCTAGTTTCATCACTCCCCCTCCCACCTTACCCACATCCTTCCTCCTTGTACGTTCACTAGGTTACGCCCTTCCCACTGCTAACTGTGTAGTACTGTAGTATGATGTTGAGAGGAGAGGGGATGGAGGTATCCCTTTTCGCCTTTTTTATTTACTTAATCTTTATCCCTTTTGTCTCTCTCTTCCCTAACCTTTATCCAGCCCTATCGTTCTTTCTTCTTTATCCATATTCCTTCTTTATCTTTAGTATTCATCTCGTTATGCTTACTTGTCTCTCAGCGTCTTGAAACTCGTGTGTGTGTGTGTGTGTGTGTGTGTGTGTGTGTGTGTGTTTGTAAAGGTGTTGGGAAAAGGTTATTGGTTTTGCTATGCTCGCTCTCTCTCTCTCTCTCTCTCTCTCTCTCTGTTTATTATCAAGCCCCATCCCCACCCCTGACCTGACTGCTTCTCGGGAATATTGAAACATATCCGCTATGTTTTTTGAGAGGCAATAGATACAGGTTGTTCACCCTGCCAATATTTGTTTATTTTTTTCTCTCTCTCTCCCTATCTCCCTACCTCTCCCCCTCTTTCTCTCCCCTTCCTCCCTCTCTCTCCCTACGTCTGTCCCCCTCCCACGCCCCCCCCCCGTTTGTGAGTGAGGAGTGAGGGAGCAATGCATCAAGAGTTTCACCACTCTTCATAATATGGTTCAGCATATTTGGATAAAACGTATCAGGGAGGGAAAGCCAATCAACGAACGAGATGATTAGAAGGAAGGTTTTTATTGGTTAAAAAAAATTATTTTCTTCGACCTCTCGCAGTACAACATGGATGCTTATCTATATGTTAATGCGTCGAGAAATTAAAAAATGGAATGATTTATCTTACTTATATATGTGTGCGTGTATAGACATAACGCACGCACGCACACAAAGCAATTACATATACAGACACGCACTCACGCAAGCACAGAGACAATCACGGACACAGACGAACACAAACAAGTGGTGATGTAAAAAAATAAACGAAAAGAGAGAACCAGATAAGAGAGACAGAGACGTATAGACAGACAGACGATGACAGGAAGGGGAGACAGAAAGCCCAAGAATAAAAACAGGAAACCCAAAGACAGTGAACAAATGAGAGAGAGAGAGAGAGAGAGAGAGAGAGAGAGAGAGAGATGAATAAATAGATAGACAAAGACAGACAGAGAAATATATTGAGAGAGAGAGAGAGAGAGAGAGAGAGAGAGAGAGAGAGAGAGAGAGAGAAAGCTAACGAAGAACGGCAGTAATTACCCAGATATCAATCGACTGTTCTCAAGACGTGTGTGTGTGTGTGTGTGGCCGAGGTTATACACAGCCTGCAGGGAACAATAGTTAAGGGTGAAGGCGCTAATAACTGCCTTAAACACTCTTGTCATTACGGGTCTTATCTCTGAGGAGGAAGTTAAGAAACGAGGCAAAGATGAAGAAGACTGCCAAGAGATTAAGACGATGATAAAGATGATGTGGAAGGAGATAAAGAGAGAGATGAGTAAACAGGATAATAGTGGATTGATATATTGAGTTCTTGTTCTTGTTCTTGTTCTTCTTCTTGTTCTTCTTCTTGTTCTTGTTCTTGTTCTTCTTGTTCTTGTTCTTGTTCTTGTTCTTGTTCTTCTTCTTGTTCTTGTTCTTCTTCTTGTTCTTGTTCTTCTTCTTCTGTTGTTTATTGTTGGTATTGTTGTTTTATTGTTGTTGTTGTTTTTGAATAGTTGAAGCCAAAAACGATAAGTAATTAACTTGATTAATTTGGATGTAACTATGAAATTGTCTTAATTGATATTTAAGTACGCTTATTTACGTCTCCTGTCATTGATATAAGAGATTTTAAATAATCACACTTAAGAAAGCCACTTAATCACACTTAAAGGCTTCATCAGTCCAAGTCGAGTTGTTTAGTAGTAATCGCACTTGGAATAATTTATCTTTTCATTCCAAGTGTCTTAAGTAATCGCACTTTAGGACATTATCCACAAAATCCACAGATCTTAAGTAATTGCACTTAACACTACATGTGGTCCAAGTGTTAAGTAATTGCACTTACGATCTCGACACTTTTAAATAATCCTCACTTAAGGGATAATTACACATGAAAATCATTCTACTTAAGATTTTAAGTCGTTAGGGATAAGGCACTCAAGTCATCATACTCAACACCTCAGTCATCGTTCTCAGTGTCTTAAGTCATCATACTCAACACCTCAGTCATCGTTCTCAGTGTCTTAAGTCATCATACTCAACACCTTAGTCATCGTTCTCAGTGTCTTAAGTCATCATACCCAACACCTTAGTCATCGTTCTCAGTGTCTTAAGTCATCATACTCAACACCTTAGTCATCGTTCTCAGTGTCTTAAGTCATCATACTCAACACCTTAGTCATCGTTCTCAGTGTCTTAAGTCATCATACCCAACACCTTAGTCATCGTTCTCAGTGTCTTAAGTCATCATACCCAACACCTTAGTCATCGTTCTCAGTGTCTTAAGTCATCATACTCAACACCTTAGTCATCGTTCTCAGTGTCTTAAGTCATCATACCCAACACCTTAGTCATCGTTCTCAGTGTCTTAAGTCATCATACCCAACACCTTAGTCATCGTTCTCAGTGTCTTAAGTCATCATACCCAACACCTCAGTCATCGTTCTCAGTGTCTTAAGTCATCATACCCAACACCTTAGTCATCGTTCTCAGTGTCTTAAGTCATCATACCCAACACCTTAGTCATCGTTCTCAGTGTCTTAAGTCATCATACCCAACACCTTAGTCATCGTTCTCAGTGTCTTAAGTCATCATACGCAACACCTTAGTCATCGTTCTCAGTGTCTTAAGTCATCATACCCAACACCTTAGTCATCGTTCTCAGTGTCTTAAGTCATCATACGCAACACCTTAGTCATCGTTCTCAGTGTCTTAAGTCATCATACGCAACACCTCAGTCATCGTTCTCAGTGTCTTAAGTCATCATACCCAACACCTTAGTCATCGTTCTCAGTGTCTTAAGTCATCATACCCAACACCTTAGTCATCGTTCTCAGTGTCTTAAGTCATCATACCAACACCTTAGTCATCGTTCTCAGTGTCTTAAGTCATCATACCCAACACCTTAGTCATCGTTCTCAGTGTCTTAAGTCATCATACCCAACACCTTAGTCATCGTTCTCAGTGTCTTAAGTCATCATACCCAACACCTTAGTCATCGTTCTCAGTGTCTTAAGTCATCATACCCAACACCTTAGTCATCGTTCTCAGTGTCTTAAGTCATCATACCAACACCTTAGTCATCGTTCTCAGTGTCTTAAGTCATCATACCCAACACCTTAGTCATCGTTCTCAGTGTCTTAAGTCATCATACCCAACACCTTAGTCATCGTTCTCAGTGTCTTAAGTCATCATACCCAACACCTTAGTCATCGTTCTCAGTGTCTTAAGTCATCATACCAACACCTCAGTCATCGTCTCACTAAGTCATCATACGCAACACCTCAGTCATCGTTCTCAGTGTCTTAAGTCATCATACCCAACACCTTAGTCATCGTTCTCAGTGTCTTAAGTCATCATACCCAACACCTTAGTCATCGTTCTCAGTGTCTTAAGTCATCATACCCAACACCTTAGTCATCGTTCTCAGTGTCTTAAGTCATCATACCCAACACCTTAGTCATCGTTCTCAGTGTCTTAAGTCATCATACCCAACACCTTAGTCATCGTTCTCAGTGTCTTAAGTCATCATACCCAACACCTTAGTCATCGTTCTCAGTGTCTTAAGTCATCATACCCAACACCTTAGTCATCGTTCTCAGTGTCTTAAGTCATCATACGCAAACTCGTAATGGTAGTTTTTTCCCCCGTAATCTAACCTGAGCTCATTTCATATCATTACACTTAGGTTTAATGGGTCGCAATTCAAATTGTTGTTCTGGCTGTGGGTGGCAGTAAAAAACGTTTGAAAAACATTGTTCTAATATGTATGAGAATATATTCGTCGCTGTCACTAATATTTACGTGTATTTATCCACATATATTCTTATCACCCAGACGTACGTGATAGGTGGAGTGAAGGACAATGGTATATTATTATGTGGGGCTGGCAACAAGTCGGTCTAATGTGTATTAAGAGAAGAAGAGGCGATATTTGATGACAAGTGTCGTGAGTGTGTAGGGGGTGTGTGGGGGAGTGTTATTGTGTGGGCAGTGTTGTGGGTGAAGAATTGATGTGAGGGAGTGTTGGTGTGCGGGAGGAAGGGTAAACGGGAAAAGGCATTACTTCACTGAGAGACTGGTGGTAACTTGGCATCAGTAGATAAGCATAAAATAATAAACATAAAATCCTTTAAACAAAGAAAACACAGATAAACACCGAAGATAAGAGAAGATAAGAAAAACAAAAGTAATAAGAGTAAAATATTCAAATTTGGGTAAGATAATAAGATAAGTGACTGCTGGACAGGACCATAAGACATGGTACCTTGTGGGGGTCTAGTTAGGAGTTTATTTTTACAGCATAACATAGTGGTCCAGGTTCCAGGTCATAGTTATTTATTTTAGTTGAGTAAATTTTCTCGGGATATGAAGGATAAAAATGGTGTGTTGTGTGTGTGTGTGTGTGTGTGTGTGTGTTATAATCTTAAAGCGTTCACGTATATGTAAAAGCTTGTAAACCCGGACCATTACGCTCACCATCACCATTAAAACTCACCATCACCTCTTCTCTTATATCTCACCATCATTCCTTTTAGCTATCTTTTTTATCATTACTTCTTCATTCATACTTCAGTGGTGCACCAGTAACCCTTCACCAGCATCGGTCCTCTAGTGAATAGTTCCTCTAGTCACCTCACCATCATTTCACCATAATATCACCATTCTCATCGTTACCTCACTGTGGCCTTCCCAAGAACTTCACCATCTCTTTTACTATCACCATCACCTCACCATTACTTCACCATAACACCAGGGTCCGTTGCTACCCACACGATGACGTCACCATCTGCAACGAGGACAATTTTTCTACTCCATGTCCGGTGCTTCTGGCTCGTGTGAGTAACCATAGTGTAGGTGTAGACAGCGGTGGTGAGAGAAAATAGTGTAGGCCTCTCCATTGTGGGTGAGAGAGACTCATAATATTTAAAGTGTTTACCATGGAAGCTGTGACCCCCCCCTAGTTCGCCAGGCCACCGCCAGGGGGACATTAATCAACATTCCAGAAGTTGTATTTATGTTACATGTGGTATTTTTGCAGTTTTTCTTCAATAATTGATTTATTTTCGCAGTTCTTAACGTGATTTTAAACTCAAATAGCAGAGTTACCGTTTCGCTGTTGTTTATAACTGTTTGGTATTCTTTTGTATGTGTTTTGGTAAAGGTTCTTGCAAAATGTCTTCATGATTCACGACACTCATACACACGACAGTCAAACACGCACACACAAGTGTATCTTGAGTTAGTAGCCAAGATTGGCTGTAAAAGGGCCACACACAGCTTCAATACAATTGTAACTCTGCTATTGGAGTATAAATTCATACAAATCCTGAGAAAAACTACGAAAATATATGAATTATTAAAGAAAAACAACAAAACCACCTTCATAAAAGCTGACAGTAGACCCCTGGCGGTGGCCTGACGAACTACGTCTAGCACCGCCGGGACCAGTTCGAGGCTGGGCCCAGCCAGTTGCTTTTTTTTTTAATGGGAATTAGCCCACCCGGGCACAGATCAAACGACCCACAACGGGGCCTGGGGGGGAGGGGGGGTGCGAAAAAGGAACAGAAATAAATTTAAAATATAGAAGAAAAAGGTTATACTGTGTTAATGTACACCAGGAGGAGGGTTTCTATTTACTGGGGTTGGCGTCTCTTGGTGCCGCAGTAGGTGATTGGTGCTTTGGTAGAGTTAGTTTGTCTAACTGTCTCTGTCCGTCTGTCTCTCAGTCTCTGTCTGTCTTTGTATCTCTGTTTGTCTGTCCGTCAGTCTGTCTCTGTCTGCCAGTCTATTTTTACAATGTCTGTCACTGTCTGTCTGTGTCTGTGTTTGTCTCGTTCTGTCTCAGCCTCTCTGTCTCAGCCTCTCTGTCTTTCCACTGTGTCGGTCACTGGCTGTCTGTTCTGTCTCTCTATCTGTCTGTCTGTTTTTTGTTGAAAGGAGTTGTTGAGTTAGGTTGTTTTTATTGAGAGGGTTGTCGCTGAGGTTGGGTATAGAGAATTGTAAGTATTTCTGTGCGGCTTTGTCTGGGGGGGGGGTGTTGCTGTGTTTGGAGGTTGGTTGGTATTTTATCTCATTGTATTTATTTATTATTTTATTTTATTTTTTATTTTTTTATTTATTAATTAATTTATTTATTTTTGTTTTGTTAATTATTTATTTATTTTTTGTTGGGGGGCGGGGGGTGGGGGGGCGGTGGTCGGGTATGTTGATTTATAGGATAGGATTCCTTAGGGAGGATTTGTAGACAGACAGACAAACAGAGACAGTTAGAAAAACAGACAGACGGACGGACACAGACAGACAGACATTAAACAGACAGACACACAGAAACAGACAGAAACCGTCAGACAAACGGACAAACACACCGAAAGACACAGACAGAAAAAGACATACAGACAGACAAACAGACGAGCGGAGACAGACAGACAGTCAGAGGCAGACAGGGAGAGACAGACAATCTTGGCTAATAACTCAAGATAAAGAAGGAATCGCCGTAAATAAGAAGGTCCGGCGCTCTTCTCAGGCTCGACCGCTGTCACCCAAACTGAAATAGACAACTGTCCCTTGACTCACCACGTAACCATAACGTATCTGATTGAGTTGTTAAGCAACAGGAACACTTTGGTAAAAGAAGAAATAATAACAACTTGTAGGAATCTCTGTCTGTCTGTTGGTCTCTGTGTCCGTTTCTTTCTGTCTGCCTGTCTGTCTGTTTGTCGCAGACACAAGCAGACAACTGACAGACAGACAGACGGAGAAATAGAGGGACAGACAGAAACAGAGACGGCGACATAGACTAACATATAGACGAAAGAGACAGACAGACAGAAAAACAGAGGCAGAAAATCAGAAAGACAGACAGATCGATATTGTGAGACAGACTGGCAGAAACAGTCAGACACAGAGACACAGATAGATGGGGGATGGGGGGATTCCACACCCTTCCCAGTCGGAGGGTCCTGATGCCTTCCGTTGCCAACTACCGGATGGTGCCATTCTCCACCTCCCAGGATGGGTGTGGATGGGGGATGGGGGGATTCCACACCCTTCCCAGTAGATGGGTCCTGATACCTTCCGTTGCCAACTACCGGATGGTGCCATTCTCCACCTCCCAGGATGGGTGTGGATGGGGGATGGGGGGATTCCACACCCTTCCCAGTAGGTGGGTCCTGATACCTTCCGTTGCCAACTACCGGATGGTGCCATTCTCCACCTCCCAGGATGGGTGTGGATGGGGGATGGGGGGATTCCACACCCTTCCCAGTCGGTGGGTCCTGATACCTTACCGTACACCACCCTACACCACCATACCCCATACTACACTACCCACTACACCCCCACTACACCACCATACCCCACACTACACCACCCTACCCACACACTTCCCAGTCGGTGGGTCCTGATACCTTACCGTACACCACCCTACACCACCATACCCCATACTACACGACCCACTACACCCTCACTACACCACCATACCCCACACTACACCACCCACTACACCACCCTACACACACACTTCCCAGTCGGTGGGTCCTGATACCTTACCGTACACCACCCTACACCACCATACCCCATACTACACCACCCACTACACCCTCACTACACCACCATACCCCACACTACACCACCCACTACACCACCCTACACACACACTTCCCAGTCGGTGGGTCCTGATACCTTACCGTACACCACCCTACACCACCATACCCCATACTACACCACCATACCCCATACTACACCCTGGGAAGGATGTGGATTCCCTCTCCTCATCCCCCACTCCCCATCATCCCTCTCACCCCACCCACCCCTTCATCCTCTCACCCTTCCCAGTCGGTGGTTCTTGGTACCTCCCAGGATGGGTGAGAGGATGATGGGTGTGGGTGGGTGGTTATAGTCGGGATGTCCTACACCCCCAATACACCACCCTACACCACCCTACCCAACACTACCCTATTTTATGACGTATTATTTGTGCTGTCTCAATTCTGATGTTGTTGACAAATGACCAGGAATTACAGTAATTATAAATGTTCTAATTATTATTCTCAATTATATTAATCATTTAAGTTAAAAAAAACACCAAAAGAATCGAACGACCCACCGCAACGCAATGAACCCAACGACCCACCGCAACGCAACGAACCCAACGACCCAACGCAACGAACCCAACGACCCAACGCAACGACCCAACGCAACGAACCCAACGACCCAACGCCCCACCGCAACGAACCCAACGACCCAACGCAACGCAACGAACCCAACGACCCACCGCAACGAACCCAACGACCCAACGCAACGAACCCAACGACCCACCGCAACGCAACGAACCCAACGACCCACCGCAACGAACCCGACGACCCAACGCAACGAACCCAACGACCCAACGCAACGCAACGAACCCAACGACCCAACGCAACGAACCCAACGACCCAACGCAACGACCCAACGCAACGAACCCAACGACCCAACGCCCCACCGCAACGAACCTAACGACCCAACGCAACGCAACGAACCCAACGACCCACCGCAACGAACCCAACGACCCAACGCAACGAACCCAACGACCCACCGCAACGCAACGAACCCAACGACCCACCGCAACGAACCCGACGACCCAACGCAACGAACCCAATGACCCAACGCAACGAACCCAACGACCCACCGCAACGAACCCAACGACCCAACGCAACGAACCAACGACCCACCGCAACGCAACGAACCCAACGACCCAACGCAACGAACCCAACGACCCAACGCAACGCAACGACCCACTACACTTTTTTTTATTTTTTTTTATTTTTTATTTTTTATTTTTTTTATTTATTTTTTATTTTTTTAGCACACCACCCACTACACCCACCCCTTCATCCTCTCACCCTTCCCAGTCAGTGGTTCTTGGTACCTTCTGTTGTTGGCTGACGGATGGTACCATTCCCCACCTCCCAGGATGGGTGAGAGGATGATGGGTGGGGGGTTATAGACGGGATGTCCTACCCTACCTAACCTACACCTACCCGAGAGTTTAGTTAATAAGTGATGAACTGGCTTGGCCTTGCCTCGATCTAGGACTGGAGGAGCTAGATAGAGGTACTTACTTCGTCGTGTCACAGGCAGGGGAATTACTATCGACTTTTTGGAAGGTCTATTTATGTTACATTAGCTGTTTTTCCTGTTTTTCTTTAATAATTCATATATTTACGCAGTCAACCTCCAAAAGTAGACGTTTATTAACATAGAGATATAATGGGGCACTCCGTACAACATTCAAGCTATGTGGGCGTGTATGACTTGTCTTCTTGTGTACATGACTCGGGTGTGTGTGTGCGTGTATGACTGTCTTGTGCATATGACTGCCATGTATGTGTGTGTATGACTATCTTGTTGTGTACATGACTGTCGTGTGTGCGTGTATGACTGTCTTGTTGTGTACATGACTGCCATGTATGTGCGTGTATGACTTTCTTGTGTACATGACTCTCGTGTGTGTGTGTGTGTGTGTGTATGACTGTCTTGTTGTGCATATGACTGCCATGTATGTGTGTGTATGACTATCTTGTTGTGTACATGACTGTCGTGCGTGTGTGTATGACTGTCTTGTTGTGCATATGACTGCCATGTATGTGCGTGTATGACTTTCTTGTGTACATGACTCTCGTGTGTGTGTGTGTGTGTGTGTGTATATGACTGTCTTGTTGTGCATATGACTGCCATGTATGTGCGTGTATGACTATCTTGTTGTGTACATGACTCGTGTGTGTGTGTGCGTGTATGACTGTCTTGTGCATATGACTGCCATGTATGTGCGTGTATGACTATCTTGTTGTGTACATGACTGTCGTGTGTGTGTTTGTGTGTATGACTTTCTTGTTGTGTACATGACTGTCGTTTGTGTGCGTGTATGACTGTCTTGTGCATATGACTGCCATGTATGTGTGTGTATGACTATCTTGTGTATATGTCTGTTGGATTCTCAAGTCTTTGTCCACTAAATTCCCTCACCTAAACCTTCTCCATTACCACACCCCTCATCCCCCACCCTCCACCCTCACCCCGCCAACCCCCATCCCCCACCCTCACTCCCCCCACCCTTACCCCCAAATGGTGAATTCATCTACTGTAAGTCACTCTTTTAAATTGGGGCATTAAAAAAAAAAAAGCGTCAAAACAACAGAGACTCGACCGGCTCACTACCTACCATGTTGATTGCCCGCACAAGATGGACGAACAGACAGAATCTCATAAAAATAAAGTTCTTTTTTTTCGCCCCCCAGGCTCCGTTGTGGGTCGTTTGACCTGTGCCCGGGTTGGCTAATTCCCGTAAAAAAACCACACACAAGAGAGAGATAGAGGAGAACACAATATCAACTTAGTAAATCATCCTTCCATTTCATTTCCAGGAACAACTTCAGTTCTCCACGAGGTTCACATTACCCGTGGACAGCCATCGTTATTGGAACATGGGGAAATTTCGTCCGGCAACTATTTTTGAAACCAAAAGAAAGAAAATTGATTTGGATGGACATAAAATGTATAAATCTGCAAAGGAATAATATTTGTTATACGATATACTCCATACAGAACAGCACATGCAGAATTGTATTGTTCTTTTTAAAAGCGGTCCATGTTTGTGTACGAAAAATGCCGCCAGCCTCTACAGCGCCGTTTATATCCTCCAAATTCGCCTAACCATCATAAAAGGTAAGCCTTTAAGATAACTAATACAACTAATTTATGTGTAGAAATGTATTGAAATCAAATTGAACTAAAAAAAAGTCGTAAATGGTCTATTTGAAGAGTGGTGAGAACAGCTTCCTCTGGGATGGTGAATGACGTCCTTTATCAGAATTAATATCGACCCAATTTTCGTAATGAGCGCAATTAATAACCGTCCAGCACTACCAAAATAATAATTTCCTTAGTATAATTACTTATTAGCCTAGATTTCATATTTTAATAAGTCCAAATATGCCAGGTAACTAGTGCTAGGTACTTCCCAGGCATGTTTCATTTGTGTATCAGTTTAACCACAATTTGCTACTAATAAGATAAATTCAGTGACCTAAATTCATGTTATATTTTTATATTCCCTTAGTGACTCGATGTATTACAAAAAAGAACTACTTTACGACTTGTTTGGGCCAACAGTTGGAGTGGTGATATTAATTAACTTTGCCATTCACAGTGGTAGAATCAAATGTAGATATATTGGCTTTGTATGTCCATGATTTCAACAAAAATGAATAAGTCCTTCTAAAATAAATGGAATTGATGATATTATTATCTTTTTGGCCATCCAGCGAATTTAATGCTTTTAAGTTGACCGATTTTTACAGACAGAGACTGAGAGACAGACGGACAGAGACAGTTAGACAAACTAACTCTACCAAAGCACCAATCACCTACTGCGGCACCAAGAGACGCCAACCCCAGTAAACAGAAACCCTCCTCCTGGTGTACATTAACACAGTATAACCTTTTTCTTCTATATTTTAAATTTATTTCTGTTCCTTTTTCGCCCCCCCCCCCCCCCAGGCCCCGTTGTGGGTCGTTTGATCTGTGCCCGGGTGGGCTAATTCCCATTAAAAAAAAAAGCAACTGGCTGGGCCCAGCCTCGAACTGGTCCCGGCGGTGCTAGACGTAGTTCGTCAGGCCACCGCCAGGGGTCTACTGTCGGCTTTTGTGAAGGTGGTTTTGTTGTTTTTCTTTAATAATTCATATATTTTCGTAGTTTTTCTCAGGATTTGTATGAATTTATACTCCAATAGCAGAGTTACAATTGTATTGAAGCTGTGTGTGGCCCTTTTACAGCCAATCTTGGCTACTAACTCAAGATACACTTGTGTGTGCGTGTTTGACTGTCGTGTGTATGAGTGTCGTGAATCATGAAGACATTTTGCAAGAACCTTTACCAAAACACATACAAAAGAATACCAAACAGTTATAAACAACAGCGAAACGGTAACTCTGCTATTTGAGTTTAAAATCACGTTAAGAACTGCGAAAATAAATCAATTATTGAAGAAAAACTGCAAAAATACCACATGTAACATAAATACAACTTCTGGAATGTTGATTAATGTCCCCCTGGCGGTGGCCTGGCGAACTAGGGGGGGGGTCACAGCTTCCATGGTAAACACTTTAAATATTATGAGTGTCTCTCACCCACAATGGAGAGGCCTACACTATTTTCTCTCACCACCGCTGTCTACACCTACACTATGGTTACTCACACGAGCCAGAAGCACCGGACATGGAGTAGAAAAATTGTCCTCGTTGCAGATGGTGACGTCATCGTGTGGGTAGCAACGGACCCTGGTGTTATGGTGAAGTAATGGTGAGGTGATGGTGATAGTAAAAGAGATGGTGAAGTTCTTGGGAAGGCCACAGTGAGGTAACGATGAGAATGGTGATATTATGGTGAAATGATGGTGAGGTGACTAGAGGAACTATTCACTAGAGGACCGATGCTGGTGAAGGGTTACTGGTGCACCACTGAAGTATGAATGAAGAAGTAATGATAAAAAAGATAGCTAAAAGGAATGATGGTGAGATATAAGAGAAGAGGTGATGGTGAGTTTTAATGGTGATGGTG
Organism: Homarus americanus; assembly: GCF_018991925.1. Classification (NCBI taxonomy): domain Eukaryota; kingdom Metazoa; phylum Arthropoda; class Malacostraca; order Decapoda; family Nephropidae; genus Homarus; species Homarus americanus. The sequence goes on along the minus strand of NW_024721476.1, from coordinate 3,009 downwards.
AGCGTAATGGTCCGGGTTTACAAGCTTTTACATATACGTGAACGCTTTAAGATTATAACACACACACACACACACACACACACACACACCATTTTTATCCTTCATATCCCGAGAAAATTTACTCAACTAAAATAAATAACTATGACCTGGAACCTGGACCACTATGTTATGCTGTAAAAATAAACTCCTAACTAGACCCCCACAAGGTACCATGTCTTATGGTCCTGTCCAGCAGTCACTTATCTTATTATCTTACCCAAATTTGAATATTTTACTCTTATTACTTTTGTTTTTCTTATCTTCTCTTATCTTCGGTGTTTATCTGTGTTTTCTTTGTTTAAAGGATTTTATGTTTATTATTTTATGCTTATCTACTGATGCCAAGTTACCACCAGTCTCTCAGTGAAGTAATGCCTTTTCCCGTTTACCCTTCCTCCCGCACACCAACACTCCCTCACATCAATTCTTCACCCACAACACTGCCCACACAATAACACTCCCCACACACCCCCTACACACTCACGACACTTGTCATCAAATATCGCCTCTTCTTCTCTCAATACACATTAGACCGACTTGTTGCCAGCCCCACATAATAATATACCATTGTCCTTCACTCCACCTATCACGTACGTCTGGGTGATAAGAATATATGTGGATAAATACACGTAAATATTAGTGACAGCGACGAATATATTCTCATACATATTAGAACAATGTTTTTCAAACGTTTTTTACTGCGACCCACAGCCAGAACAACAATTTGAATTGCGACCCATTAAACCTAAGTGTAATGATATGAAATGAGCTCAGGTTAGATTACGGGGGAAAAAACTACCATTACGAGTTTGCGTATGATGACTTAAGACACTGAGAACGATGACTAAGGTGTTGGGTATGATGACTTAAGACACTGAGAACGATGACTAAGGTGTTGGGTATGATGACTTAAGACACTGAGAACGATGACTAAGGTGTTGGGTATGATGACTTAAGACACTGAGAACGATGACTGAGGTGTTGCGTATGATGACTTAAGACACTGAGAACGATGACTGAGGTGTTGGGTATGATGACTTAAGACAGTGAGGACGATGACTAAGGTGTTGAGTATGATGACTTAAGACACTGAGAACGATGACTAAGGTGTTGAGTATGATGACTTAAGACAGTGAGAACGATGACTGAGGTGTTGGGTATGATGACTTAAGACAGTGAGGACGATGACTAAGGTGTTGAGTATGATGACTTAAGACACTGAGAACGATGACTAAGGTGTTGAGTATGATGACTTAAGAGAGTGAGAACGATGACTGAGGTGTTGCGTATGATGACTTAAGACAGTGAGGACGATGACTGAGGTGTTGAGTATGATGACTTAAGACACTGAGAACGATGACTAAGGTGTTGAGTATGATGACTTAAGACACTGAGAACGATGACTAAGGTGTTGAGTATGATGACTTAAGACAGTGAGAACGATGACTAAGGTGTTGAGTATGATGACTTAAGACACTGAGAACGATGACTAAGGTGTTGAGTATGATGACTTGAGTGCCTTATCCCTAACGACTTAAAATCTTAAGTAGAATGATTTTCAAGTGTAATTATCCCTTAAGTGAGGATTATTTAAAAGTGTCGAGATCGTAAGTGCAATTACTTAACACTTGGACCACATGTAGTGTTAAGTGCAATTACTTAAGATCTGTGGATTTTGTGGATAATGTCCTAAAGTGCGATTACTTAAGACACTTGGAATGAAAAGATTAATTATTCCAAGTGCGATTACTACTAAACAACTCGACTTGGACTGATGAAGCCTTTAAGTGTGATTAAGTGGCTTTCTTAAGTGTGATTATTTAAAATCTCTTATATCAATGACAGGAGACGTAAATAAGCGTCCTTAAATATCAATTAAGACAATTTCATAGTTACATCCAAATTAATCAAGTTAATTACTTATCGTTTTTGGTTTCAACTATTCAAAAACAACAGCAACAATAAAACAACAATACCAACAATAAACAACAGAAGAAGAAGAACAAGAACAAGAAGAACAAGAACAAGAACTCAATATATCAATCCACTATTATCCTGTTTACTCATCTCTCTCTTTATCTCCTTCCACATCATCTTTATCATCGTCTTAATCTCTTGGCAGTCTTCTTCATCTTTGCCTCGTTTCTTAACTTCCTCCTCAGAGATAAGACCCGTAATGACAAGAGTGTTTAAGGCAGTTATTAGCGCCTTCACCCTTAACTATTGTTCCCTGCAGGCTGTGTATAACCTCGGGCACACACACACACACACGTCTTGAGAACAGTCGATTGATATCTGGGTAATTACTGCCGTTCTTCGTTAGCTCTCTCTCTCTCTCTCAATATATTTCTCTGTCTGTCTTTGTCTATCTATTTATTCATCTCTCTCTCGTTCACCGTCTCTTGCCTGTTTTTATTCTTGGTCTTTCTGTCTCCCTTCCTGTCATCGTCTGTCTGTCTATACGTCTCTGTCTCTCTTATCTGGTTCTCTCTTTTCGTTTATTTTTTTACATCACCACTTGTTTGTGTTCGTCTGTGTCCGTGATTGTCTCTGTGCTTGCGTGAGTGCGTGTCTGTATATGTAATTGCTTTGTGTGCGTGCGTGCGTTATGTCTACACACGCACACATATATAAGTAAGATAAATCATTCCATTTTTTAATTTCTCGACGCATTAACATATAGATAAGCATCCATGTTGTACTGCGAGAGGTCGAAGAAAATAATTTTTTTAACCAATAAAAACCTTCCTTCTAATCATCTCGTTCGTTGATTGGCTTTCCCTCCCTGATACGTTTTATCCAAATATGCTGAACCATATTATGAAGAGTGGTGAAACTCTTGATGCATTGCTCCCTCAGGCACCGACGGAAGGTATCATGACCCACCGACTGGGAAGGGCGTGGAATCCCCCCCCCATCCCCCTCCCCCATCCTCGCCCATCCTTGGAGGTGGTGAATGGTACCATCCGT
>NW_024721475.1:0-10162 GCF_018991925.1 Homarus americanus | reverse complement strand
TAGAAGCCACGTATTGCTCCCCAAACGTTACCCTCCACCCCAATGCTACCATCCACCCTAACATCACCATCCACCCCAACATTACCATCCACCCAAACGATACCATCCATCCCAACATCACCATCCATCCCAACATTACCATCCAATTCCAACCATTACTCATCCATCCCAGCATCACCATCCAACCCAACGCCATCATCCATCCCAACATCACCATCCACCACATCGTTCACCATCCATCCAAACATTACATCCACAGCAACGTTACCCATACACCCCAACGTTACCATCCACCCAACATTACCATCCAACCCAACCCCTTACCATCCACCCCAACGTTACCATCCACCCCAACGTTACCATCCATCCCAAAACCACCATCCACCCCAACCACCATCCAACCCCACCATTACCATCCATTCCAACAGTACCATCCAACCGCAATGCCACCATCCACCGCAATGTTACCATCCAATCCCAAAATCACCATCCACCCCCAACAAGCCACCATCCATCCCAAATCACCTTCCACCCCAACGTTACCATCCACCCCAACGTTACCATCCACCCCAACATTATGATCCAACCCCAACCATCCACCCCAACGTCACCATCCACCCCAACGCTACCATCCACCCCAACGCTACCATCCATCCCAACATTACCATCCACCCTAACGTTACCATCCACCCCAATGCCACTCATCCATTCCAACATTACCATCCACTCCAACGTTACCATCCAACCCCAACGTTGCCACCCACCACAATGTTACCATCCAACTCCAACACACATTACCATCCAATCCAAAAACCACATGCACCCAACGTCACCACATCAACCCCAACACACCATCCACCCAGAATTACCATCCAACCCAACGTCACTCATCCACCACACACATACCATCCAACCAGCCACCATCCACCCAAACACCATCCACCCAAACACACCATCCACCCCAACTTTACCATCCAACCCCAACACACCATCCACCCAAATGCTAAGATCCATCCCAACATTACCATCCAACTCCAACGTTACCATCAACCCCAACGTTACCACACCCCAACACACCATCCACCCCAACGTTACCATCCACCCCAACATCACCATCCACCCAATATTGCCATCCACCACAACGTTACCATCTACCCAACATTACCATCAACCCCAACGTCACCATCCAACCCCAACGTTACCATCCAACCCCAACACACCATCCAACCCCAACGCCACCATCCACCCCAACATCACCATCCACCCCAACATTACCATCCAACAACCACCTCCACCCCAACACACCATCCACCCCCAACGCCACCCATCCACCCTAACGCCACCATCCAACCCAACGTCACCATCCACCCCAACACATCATCCAACCCCAACGCTACCATCCAACCCCAACACCACCATCCACCCCAACTTCACAATCCACCCCAACGACCATCCACCCCAACGCCACACCACATCCCAACATTACCATCCAACCCAACGCCACCATCCATCCCACACTTACCATCCAACCCAAACGCCACCATCCAACCCCAACGCCACCATCCATCCCAACACACCATCCACCCCAACGCCACCACGCATCCCAACACTCATCCACAGCAACGCTGCCATCCCCAACGCCACCATCCAACTCCAACATTACCATCCAACCCAACATCCCATCCACACCAACGTTACCATCCAACCCCAACGCTACCATCCATCCCAACATTACCATCCACCCCAACATCACCATCCACCCCAACGTTACCATCCACCCAATGTTACCATCCAACCCCAACATTACCATCCACCCAACGCCACCATCCACCCCAACGCTACCATCCACCCAACACACCATCCACCCAACGCCACTCCCTTCACCGACATCACCATCCACCCAACATTACCATCCACCCAACACACCATCCACCAAAATGCTAAGATCCATCCCAACATCACCATCCAACCTAAACGGCACTCCAACTTCCAACGCCCATCCACCCTAGCATTACCATCCACCAACGTTACCATCAACCCCAAACGTTACCATACACCCCAACATTACCATCCACCCCAACGTCCCCATCCACCCCAACATTCCATCCACCCAACACACATCCACCACACCAAGTTACCATCCACCCCAACACCATCAACCCCTAACGTTACCATCCACCCCAACGTCACCATCCACCCCAACACACACCATCCACCCCAACGTTACCATCCAACCCCAACGTCACCATCCACCCCAACACACCACCAACCCCAACACACCACATCCACAATCTCCACTCCAAACATTACCATCCAACCCAAACGTCACCATCCACCTGCCATCATCTCAAACCCCAAACGTTACCATCCACCCCAACATTACCATAAAACCCCCAACACTACCATCCACCCCAACATTACCATCCACCCCAACTCACCATCCAACCACCCCAACATGATCCCACCCCAACGCCACCATCCAACCCAAACTCACCATCCAACCCCAACACACCATAACCCCAACACACCCATGCAACCCCAACATTACCATCCACCCCAACGCCACCATCCAACTCCAACGCCACCATCCAACCCCAACACACCATCCACCCAAACGCCACCATCCAACCCAACGCCATCCAACCTAACACACTATCCACCCTAACGTCACCATCCACCCCAACGACACCATCCATCCCAACATTACCATCCACCCAAACATTACCATCCACCCCAACGTTACCATCCTCGCCACCATCCACCCCAACGCCACCATCCACCCCAACGCTACCAAACACCATAACTTTACCATCCACCCCAACACACCATCCACCCCACACACACCATCCAACCCAAATGCCACCATCCAACCCAATGCCACCACAACCCAACACACCATCCCCCAACACACCATCCAACCCAACATCACCATCCATCCCAACACATCATCCACCAACCCCAACATCACCATCCAACCCCAACGTTACCATCCATCCCAACATTACCATCCATCCCAACATTACCAATCCAACTCCAACATCACCATCCAACCCCAACATTACCATCCACCCAAACATCACCATCCAACTCCAACATTACCATCCAACCCAACGCCACCATCCACCCCAACACTACCATCCAACCGAACGCTTACCATCCAACCCAACGCTACCATCCACCCCAACGTTACCATCCATCCAACATTACCATCCACCCCAACGCTACCATCCACCCCAACGCCACCATCCACCCAACACTACCATCCACCACCAATGCTACCTCATCCTCCCAACGCCACCATCCACCCCAACGTTACCATCCACCACCAATGCCACCATCCACCCCAACGCTACCATCCAACCCCAACGTTACCATCCACCACCAACTTCCTACCATCCACCACCAATGCTACCATCCAACTCCCAACGTTACCATCCACCCAAACGTCACCATCCAACCTCAACACTACCATCCACCCCAATGCCACCATCCAACCCAACGCCACCATCCACCACCAATGCCACCATCCACCCCAACGCCACCATTCAACCCCAACGTTACCATCCTCCCAACGCTACCCATCCACCCCAACGCTTACCATCCACCCCAACGCCACCATCCACTCCAACGCTACCATCCACCCCAACGTTACCATCCACCCCAACACTACCATCCATCACCAATGCTACCATCCAACTCCGCCACCATCTACCCCAACGCCATCATCCACCCCAACGTCACCATCCACCCCAACACTACCATCCACCACCAATGCCACCATCCACCCCCAACGCCACCATCCACCCCAACGCTACCATCCAATCTGAACGCTACCATGCACCCCAACGTCACCATCCACCCCAACGTTACCATCCACCCAACACTACCATCCATCACCAACGCTACCATCCAACTCAACGCCTACCATCCAACTCCAACGCTACCATCCAACCAATGCCACCATCCAACCCAACACTAACATCCAACCACCAACGCCACCATCCACCCAACGCCACCATCCACCCCAACGCCACCATCCACCCCAACGCTACCATCCACCCCACCAACGCTACCATCCACCCAACACCACCATCCAACCCCAACGTTACCATCCAATCACCACTACCATCCACCACCAACGCCACAATCCACCCAACGTTACCATCCACCCCAACGTTACCCATCCACCCCAACACTACCATCCCCACCAATGCACCCCATCCAACCCAACGTTACCATCCACCCCAACGCCACCATCCACCCCAACGTCACCATCCACCCCAACACCACCATCCACCACCAATTTCTACCATCCAACCCCAACGCCACCATCCACCACCAACGCCACCATCCACCCCAACGCCACCATCCACCCCAACGTTACCATCCACCCCAACACTACCATCCACCACCAATGCTACCATCCACCCAACGCCACTCCATCCACCCCAACGTTACCATCCACACCAACACTACCATCCACCACCAATTCTACCATCCAACCCAACACTACCATCCACCACCAATGCCACCATCCAACCCCAACCACCATCCAACCAACGCTACCATCCACCCCAACGTTACCCCATCCAACTTCCAACACTACCATCCAACCCAACACTACACAATCCACCCCAACGTTACCATGCACCCCAACACCACCATCCACCACCAATGCTACCATCCACCCCAACGTTACCATCCACCCCAACACTACATCCACCACCAATGCTACCATCCACCCCAACGTTACCATCCACCAACACTACAATCCACCACCAACGCTACCATCCACCCCAACGTTACCATCCACCCCAACGCCACCATCCAACCCCAACGTTACCATCCACCCCAACGTTACCATCCACCCCAACGCCACCATCCACCCCAACGTTACCATCCAATCTCCAACACCATACCATCCACCCATCAATGCCACCATCCAACCCCAACGCCACCATCCAACCCCAACGTCACCATCCACCCCAACACTACCATCCACCACCAATGCCACCATCCACCCCAACGCCACCATCCACCCCAACGCCACCACATCCAACCCAACGCTACCATCCACCGAACGTTACCATCCACCCCAAACGTTACCATCCACCCAACACTACCATCCACCACACCAACGCCACCATCCACCCCAACCGCCACCATCCACACCAACGTTACCATCCAACCAACACTACCATCCATCATCAATGCCACCATCCACCCCAACGCTACCATCCACCCCAACGCCACCATCCAACTCCAACGCCATCATCCACCCCAACGCAACCATCCACCCCAACGCAACCATCCACCCCAACGTCACCATCCAACCAACGTTACCATCCACCCCAACACTACCATCCACCACCAACGCTACAATCCAACCCCAACGTCACCATCCAACTCAACGTTACCACATCCACCTAACACTACCATCCCCACCAATGCAACCCCATCCACCCCAACGTTACCATCCACCCCAACGCCACCATCCACCCCAACGCTACCATCCACCCCAACACTACCATCCACCCCAACTCACCCATCCACCCCAACGCCACCATCCACCCACCAATGCTACCATCCAACCCCAACGCTACCATCCAACCCCAAACGACCATCCAACTCCAACACCACCCATCCACCACCAATTCCACCATCCACCCCAACGCCACCATCCACCCAACGTTACCATCCACACCAACACTACCATCCACCACCAACGCTACCATCCACCCCAACACTACCATCCACCACCAATGCCACCATCCAACCCCAACGCCACCATCCACCCCAACGCTACCATCCACCCCAACGTTACCATCCACCCCAACACTCACCATCCACCCCAACACTAAAATAATCCACCATCCACCCCAACACCACCATCCACCACCAATGCTATCCACCACATTCACCCAACACAATATCCACCACTACGCACATCCACACCAACGCTACCATCCAAATCCCAACCACCACCCCAACATCCACCCAACGCCATCCACCCCAACGCACCACCATCCACCCCAACGTTACCATCCACCAACGCTACCATCCACCCCAACGTTACCATCCAATCCCCAACACTACCATCCATCACCACGCTACCATCCACCCCAACGCCACCATCCACCCCAACGCTACCATCCACCCAACGCTACCATCCACCCAACGCTACCATCCACCCCAACGCTACCATCCACCCCAACAATTACCATCCACCCCAACGTTACCATCCACCCAACACCATCCACCACCAACGCATCCTCCAAGCACCATCCACTCCACCAATACACCATCCAACCCCAACGCCACCATCCACCCTAAATGCCACATCCAACCCAACACCTACCATCCATCATCAACTACCATCCACCAACGCCACCATCCACCCCAACGCCACCATCCAACAAACGATAAACCCCACCATCCACCACCAACGCAATCATCCACCCCAACGCCCATCCAACCCCAACGCCACCATCCAACTCAACGCTACCATCCACCATCCAACAACGTTACCATCCAACCCAACACTCATCCATCAATGATTCCACCCCAACGCTACCATCCACCCCAACGTTACCATCCACCCCAACATACCATCCACCCCAACACCACCATCCACCACCAATGCTCCATCCCAACCCCAACGCCACCATCCACCCCAACGCCACCATCCAACCCCAACGCCACCATCCACCCGAACGTTACCATCCACCCCTAACGTTACCATCCAACCCCCAACGTTACCACATCCACCCAACACTACCATCCATCACCAATGCCCATCCATCCCAACGCTACCCATCCACCCCAACGTTACCATCCACCCCAACACTACCATCCACCCCAACACTACCATCCACCACCAATGCCACCATCCACCCCAACGCTACCATCCACCCCAACGCCACCATCCATCCAACGTTACCATCCACCACCAACGCTACCATCCACCCCCAACGGCTACCATCCACCCCAACGCTACCATCCACCCCAACGTTTGTAGTGATGGGTTGTCAGACCACAGCCAATTCTCAGAAACAGTCCAGACTTAAACCTTTGGACATTAGGAAAGTCATGTAGTAAATTTGATGCTGACCAAGGGTTATAAATCAGCCAGGCTTCTTCCATGTCACAGCCCAAACAAACATGCAAGAATTACACCACTTCTCCCAATATACACACAACCCCACAGCCCAGAAGAAGTCCAGACCTGACCTCACATTAAGGGTCAAATGTAACCCTGCAACCCAAGTCAGGGGCCATAAATCAACCAGGCCTCATGTCACACATGCCCCATCTGAAGATTTCTCCAGAATACAACTCAACTTTGTCTGACCTGACCCTCATTAGCTATAAATGCAAGGAGATCCTTCTCCCTCCGATCAGCTCAACCTGACCTGGCCTGCCCCAACATATAGGACGTCCATTCCTCCCTCCCCATAGAGAGAGAGACAGAGAGAGAGTGTGTCTTGTAAACCAAGAAGGGCCAGCACCACGTCCCCAGTCCTGCCTGGAGAGTCAGGGCAGAGTGCCGCCCTCCAGCCTCCTCAGAGTTGCCTTGACACACCGGTGCCCAGCTACAGTTCTCCATAGAGAACAACCCAGGACCACCTGCCAGCCCCCAGGTCACGTGAGTTTTGTCAGAGCTTTCCATGGATGAGTTACTTACGTGGAAGTGTATTCATTTCATGTTCGTGTCCGAGAATCAGTGTCTAGTAACGTAATATGATGTCCTAGTAACGTAAAACATAATGTCCTAGTAACTTCATAGAAGGTGTTATTAAGTGTCCATGTCATGTTCGTAATTAATAAAGAGTTGTAACGAAGCGGTGTTTGAGAAGTCGCCCTTAAGACGTAATAGATGTGTATTGACGTATAAGATACGAGAAGTGTAAATAATCCATCATCAAATACCTATCACGGCCACGCTACCAAAAATCTTCCTCTCTTTATACTCTCTTACTAAATATTCTTCCTATATATATAAATATTCTTCATGCAAGATCCGTCTTGTTATATTACCATCCACCCCAACACTACCATCCACCCACCCCAATGCTACCATCCACCCCAACGTTACCATCCACCCCAACGTTACCATCCACCCCAACACTACCATCCACCACCAATGCTACCATCCAACCCCAACGTTACCATCCAACTTCAACGCCATCCAACCCCAACGTTTCCATCCACCCCAACGTTACCATCCACCCCAACACTACCATCCACCACCAACTTCACCATCCAATCCCCAACGCCATCCATCCACCACCAATGCTACCATCCACCCAATGCTACCATCCACCCCCAACGTTACATCCACCCAACGCTACCATCCACCCCAACGTTACCTCCACCCCAACACCTACCATCCACCCAACACTACCATCCACCCCAACACTACCATCCACCCCAACGCTACCATCCACCCAACGCTACCATCCACCCCAACACTACCATCCACCCCAACACTACTCATCCACCACAATGATACCATCCACCCCAACCCTACCATCCACCCCAACATGCCCATCCACCCCAACATTATCACCCACCCCAACATTACCATCCACCCCAACGCTCCATCCAACCTACCACCACCATCCACCCCAACGCCACCATCCACCCCAACGTTACCATCCACCCCAACACTACCATCCACCCCAATGCCACCATCCACCCCAACGCCAATATCATCCACCCAAACTTTGTTCATCCAACCCAACGCTACCATCCACCCCAACGCTACCATCTCACCCCACTACCATCCAACCTAACGCTTCCATTTATTTATTGAAGCAGCTGCTCCAGAAGAAGACGCATCTGCACAGCATTCTCAGTTTTCAGAGGCAGCTTTAGCAATGTTGAGGATGTGTGGCCCTTGACATATTAGGAGGAAATGGTGAGGCCTAGCATATCTACTTTAGAATGGTAGCATCCTGATAAGTGATTGGTGGGAGCTCTTCAATTTTGGAAAGTGTAATTGGTAAATATTGTGTTTTATTGCTATTGAATCCTTAACCAAATTTGTTCTCCCCACTCTGAGATGCTGTAAGATCTGCATTCAGTGGTGGCACTTAAGGCCAATCTCTAACCGCCAATGAAGCTAACTTTCTGTTAGCCGATTTCACGTTTTGCCAACTTTAGGAAACCATTATGACCCCAATTAGTTCCCCAAATTTAGTTTTAGCTAACTTTAAGTCCTCTAACAAAACGAGTTTGTCGTTTGTTCCTGCCTGTTGTAAGCGAGTGACGCCACGACGCGTGTCTCCAACAAGCCATTCAGGCACGCTTATTGACTGTCTTATAGAACGATTCTGAGAAAGATATTGTCAGAGAAGCAACTCGGAGAGGCCTAATGTTTGAAGGGCAAAACCAGCACGTTGAAGCGCTATAGAGAAGGCCCAGCCACTGAAGCCGGAGTGAATAGAATTTTTAATTAAAGTTTAATATTTCTTTTACAGTAAATAAAGACTGTCAGTGTATGTTGAAAGAATCATAGAATGTAATTGTAAAATAATGTATAATTTCATCCCATTTACTTGATAATTTAATTAGGATTTTTTGTCAAAATATGTGGTTGCTAAGTACTGCATGTTCATAACCAGGATGTCATCCAGGTGTGTACAAAACAAAAATTTCTAAAAATATTTTCATTAAAATTAGGAGTTTTTCGTTTATTTACATGACTACATTCAAATAATAAGTTATATAAAAATGCACTGGTATAATGTGTATGTGTTGGTATTGCATATTTACATGAATAATGAATAAGGCCGATAGGTTGTATGAGAATGCAAATTAATTATTGTGAAATTGTGTACAGTATACACCTTGGATAAGTTGGATCATTCGATCTTAGCATGATGCTATTTGCTACCTATGATACACAGTACTTATAGTTTTTGATCTCATTATAATTTTTCTTCTTTCGCACAAGTAAAATAAAGATTATAAAGCGTTGAAAACTTGAATGTAAACCAATGTTTCAATTTCATACCTTGTTCATTTAATTATTTGTGTACACCTTGATCATCATCTGATCTTGGCGCTATACCTTTTTGCAAAAGCTCAAATGTCTAAGCTTTTCACAAGACAAGAAAATTCTTAGCAATACGTAACTGAAACGGAAGTTAATACCGAT
>NW_024721474.1:0-11291 GCF_018991925.1 Homarus americanus | reverse complement strand
TCAGTACTTCGTTCAGTTACGTATTGCTGGTGGTGGTGGACTGTGGGGAGTTGATCCTGTAGGTGCAGCAGGTGGTGGTGGTGGACTGTGGGGAGTTGATCCTGTAGGAGCAGCAGCAGCAGGAGGAGTGTGGTGGTGGACTGTGGGAGGTGATCCTGTAGGTGCAGCTGCTGGTGGTGGTGGACTGTGGGGAGTTGATCCTGTAGGTGCAGCAGGAGCAACAGCAGCAGGAGCAGCAGCAGGTGGTGGTGGTGGACTGTGGGGAGTTGATCCTGTTGGTGCAGCAGCAGCAGGTGGTGGTGGACTGTTGGGGAGTTGATCCTGTGGGTGCAGCAGCAGCAGCAGGTGGTGGTGTGTGGAGTTGATCCTGTAGGTAAAGTAGCAGCAGCAGGTGGTGTGGTGGTGGTGGTCTGTGGGATCCTGTAGTTAGCAGCAGCACGTGATGGTAGTGGACTGTGGGAGTTGATCCTGTAGGTGCAGCAACAACAACAACAGCAGCAGCAGTGCAGCAGGTGGTGGTGGTGGTCTGTAGGGGACTGTCCTGTAGGTGAGCAGCTGCAGGTGATGGTGATGGACTGTTGGGAAGTTGGTTCTGTAGGTGCAGCAGCAGCAACAACAACAACAGCAGCAGTAGCAGCAGCAGCAGCAGCAGGTGGTGGTGGTCTGTGGGGACTTGATCCTGTAGGTGCAGCAGCAGCAGGTGATGGTAGTGGACTGTGGGGGTGATCCTGTAGGTGCAGCAGCAACAACAGCAGCAGCAGTAGCAGCAGCAGCAGCAGCAGGTGGTGGTGGCGGCGGCCTGTGGGGAGTTGATCCTGTAGGTGCAGCAGCAGGTGGTGGTGGTGGTGGCCTGTGGGGGAGTTGATCCTGTAGCTGCAGCATTGGCAGGTGGTGGTAGTGGACTGTTGGGGAGTTGATTCGTTAGGTGCAGCAGCAGCAGCAGGTGGTGGTGGACTGTGGGGAGGTTGATCCTGTAGGTGCAGCAGCAGCAGCAGCAGGTGGTGGTAGTGGGCTGTGGGGAGTTGATCCTGTAGGTGCAGCAGGTGGTGGTGGTGGACTGTGGGAGTTGATCCTGTAGGTGCAGCAGCAGCAGCAGCAACAGCAGCAGGTGGTGGTGGACTGTGGGGGAGTTGATTCGTTAGGTGCAGCAGCAGCAGCAGGTGGTGGTGGACTGTGGGGAGTTGTCCTGTAGGTGCAGCAGCAGCAACAACAGCAGGTGGTGGTAGTGGACTGTGGGGAGTTGATCCTGTAGGTGCAGCAGCAGCAGGTGGTTATGGTGGACTGTGGGGGTGATCTTGTAGGTGCAGCAACTGCAGCAGCAGCAGGAGCAGCAGGTGGTGGTAGTGGACTGTGGGGAGTTCATCCTGTAGGTGCAGCAGCAGCAGCAGGTGGCAGTGGACTGTGGGGAGTTGATCCTGTAGGTGCAGCAGCAGGTGGTGGTGGTGGACTGTGGGGAGTTGATCCTGTAGGTGCAGCAGCAGCAGCACAGCGACAGCAGCAGCAGCAGGTGGTGGTGGTGGGCTGTGGGGAGTTGATCCTGTAGGTGCAGCAGCAGCAGGTGGTGGTAGTGGGCTGTGGGGAGTTGATCCTGTAGGTGCAGCAGCAGCAGCAGCAGGTGGTGGTAGTGGGCTGTGGGGGTTTATCCTGTAGGTGCAGCAGCAGCAGGTGGTGGTAGTGGGCTGTGGGGAGTTGATCCTGTAGGTGCAGCAGCAGGCAGCAGGTGGTGGTAGTGAGCTGTGGGGAGTTGATCCTGTAGGTGCAGCAGCAGCAGCAGGTGGTGATGGTGAACTGTTGGGGAGTTGGTCCTGTAGGTGCAGCAGCAACAACAACAAGAGCAGCAGCAGGTGGTGGTAGTGTACTGTGGGGGAGTTGATCCTCTAGGTGCAGCAGCAGCAGCAGGTGGTGATGGTGAACTGTGGGGAGATGATCCTATAGGTGCAGCAGCAACAGGTGGTGGTGGTGGATTGGGGAGGTTGATCCTGTAGGTGCAGCAGCAGGAGCAGGTGGTGGTGGGCTGTGGTGGAGTTGATTCTGTAGGTGCAGCAGCTGCAGCATGTGGTGGTAGTGGATTGTGGGGAGTTGATCCTGTAGGTGCTGCAAACAACAACAACAGCAACAGCAGCAGCAGGTGGTGGTAGTGGACTGATTTGATCCTGTAGGTGCAGCAACAACAACAAGAGCAGCAGCAGGTGGTGGTGGTTGACTGTGGGGAGTTGATGCTGTAGGTGCAGCAGCAGCATCAGCAGCAACAGCAGCAGGTGGTGGTAGTGATCTGTGGGGAGTTGATCCTGTAGGTGCAGCAGCAGCAGAGTGGTGGTGGTTGACAGTGGGGAGTTGATGCTGTAGGTGCAACAGGCATCGCACAACAGCAGCAGGTGGTGGTAGTGATCTGTGGGGAGGTGATCCTGTAGGTGCAGCAGCAGCAAGTGGTGGTGGTTGACAGTGGGGTGATGCTGTAGGTGCAACAGCAGCATCAGCAACAACAGCAGCAGGTGGTGGTAGTGGACTGTGGGGAGTTGATCCTGTAGGTGCAGCAGCAGCAGGTGGTGATGGTGAACTGTGGGGAGTTGATCCTGTAGGTGCAGCAGCAGCAGGTGGTGGTAGTGGATTGTGGGGAGTTGATCCTGTGGGTGCAGCAGCAACAGCACGTGGTGGTTGTGGACTATGGGAGGTAATCCTTTAGTGCAGCAGCAGAAGGTGGTGGTGGACTGTGGGGGAATTGATCCTGTAGTGCAGCAGGTGGTGGTGGTGGACTGTGGGGGATTGATCCTGTAGGAGCAGCAGCAGCAGGAGGTGGTGGTGGTGGTGGTGGACTGTGGTGGATGTAATCCTGTAGGTGCAGCAGCAGGTGATGGTGGTGGGCTGTGGGGAGTGATCCTGGGTGCAGCAGCAGCAGGTAGTGATGGTGGATGGTGAGGGAGGATCCTGTAGGCACAGTGCCAGCAGCAGGTGGTGGTGGACTGTGGGAGGTGATCGTGTAGGTGCAGCAGCAACAGCAGGTGGTGGTGGACTGTGGGAGTTGATCTGGGGTGCAGCAGCAACAGCAGGTGGTGGTGGTGGATTATGGGAGGTGATCCATGGTGCAGGAGCAGCAACAACAACAACAACTACAGCAGCAGCAGCACGTGGTGGTGGCGGCGGCCTGTGGGGAGTTGATCCTGTGAGTGCAGCAGCAGCAGGTGGTGGTGGTGGACTGTGGGGAGTTGATCCTGTAGCTGCAGCATTAGCAACAGGTGCTGGTGGTTGACTGTGGGAGTTGATGCTGTAGGTGCAGCAGCAGTAGGTGGTGGCGGCTGTGGGGATTGATCCTGTAGGTGCAGCATTAGCAACAGGTCTGGTGGTTGACTGTGGGGAGTTGATGCTGTGCAGCAGCAGTAGGTGGTGGTGGTGGACTGTGGGGAGTTGATCCAGTAGCTGCAGCATTAGCAACAGGTGCTGGTGGTTGACTGTGGGAGTTGATGCTGTAGGTGCAGCAGCAGCACGACAGCAGCAACAGGTGGTGGTAGTGGACTGTGGGAGTTGATCCTGTAGGTGCAGCAGCAGCAGGTGGTGACGGTGGACTGTGGGGGTGATCCTGTAGGTGCAGCAGCAGCAGGTGGTGGCAGTGGACTGTGGGTGAGTTGATCCTGTAGGTGCAGCAGCAGCAGGTGGTGGTGGTGGACTGTGGAGTGATCCTGTAGGTGCAGCAGCAGCAGGTGGTGACGTGGGGGAGTTGATCCTGTAGGTGCAGCAGCAGCAGGTGGTGGTGGTGTACTGTGGGGGAGTTGATCCAGTAGCTGCAGCATTAGCAACAGGTGCTGGTGGTTGACTGTGGGAGTTGATGCTGTGGGTGCAGCAGCGACAGCAGCAGCATGTGGTGGTAGTGGACTGTGGGAGTTGATCCTGTAGGTGCAGCAGCAGCAGGTGGTGACGGTGGACTGTGGGGATTGATCCTGTAGGTGCAGCAGCAGCAGGTGGTGGCAGTGGACTGTGGGTGAGTTGATCCTGTAGGTGCAGCAGCAGCAGCAACAACAAGAGCAGCAGACTGGTGGTGGTAGTGTACTGTGGGGGAGTTGATCCTGTAGGTGCAACAGCAGGTGGTGGTGGACTGTGATGGCGTTGATCCTGTAGGTGCAGCAACAACAACAACAGCATAAGCAGCAGCAGCAGGTGGTGGTAGTGGACTGTGGGGCAGTTGATTCTGCAGTGCAGCAGCAGCAGGTGGTGGTGGAGTGTTGGGAGGGTGATCCTGTGGGTGCAGCACCAACAGCAGGATGGTGGTGGACTGTGGAGATGATCCTGTAGGCGCAGCAGCAGCAGCAGGATGGTGGTGGTGACTGGGGAGTTGATCCTGTAGGTGCAGCAGCGGGTGGTGGTGGAGTGTTGGGGAGGTGGGTGCACCAACAGCAGGATGGTGGTGGTGGACTGTGGGAGTCCTGTAGGTGCAGCAGCAACAGCAGGATGGTGGTGGACTGGGGGTTGATCCTGTAGGTGCAGCAGCAGGTGGTGGTGGTGGACTGTGGGGAGATGATCCTGTAGGCGCAGCAGCAACAGCAGGTGGTGGTGGTGGACTGGGGAGTTGATCCTGTAGGTGCAGCAGCAGCAGGTGGTGGTGGACTGTGGGAGATGATCTTGTAGGTGCAGTGGCAGCAGCAGTTGGTGGTGGTGGACTGTGGGAGGTGATCCTTTAGGTGCAGCAGCATGTGGTGGTGGACTGTGGGGTCGTTGATCCTATAGGTGCAGCTGCAGGGTGGTGTGGACTGTGGGAGTTAGGTGCAGCAGCAACAACAGCAGCAGCAACAGGTGATTGTGGTAGTGGACTGTGGGAGGTGATCCTGTAGGTGCACTAGCAACAGCAGGTGGTGGTGGTGGACTGTGGGGAGTTGATCCTGTAGGTGCAGCAGCAGCAGGTGATGGTAGTGGACTGTTGGGGAGTTGATCCTGTAGGTGCAGCAGCAGCAGCAGCAGAAGGTGGTGGTAGAGGACTTTGGAGTTGATCCTGTAGGTGCAGCCCAGCAGCAGGTGGTGGTGGTGGACTGTGGGGAGTTGATCCTGTAGGTGCAGCAGCAGGTGATGGTAGTGGACTGTTGGGGAGTTGATCCTGTAGGTGCAGCAGCAGCAGCAGCGAAGGTGGTGGTAGAGGACTTTGGGAGGTGATCTGTAGGTGCAGCCCAGCCAGCAGGTGGTGGTGGTGGACTGTGAGGAGTTGATCCTGTAGATGCAGCAGCAGCAGGTGATGGTAGTGGACTGTGGGGAGTTGATCCTGTGAGTGCAGCAGCAAGAGAAGGTGGTGATAGGTGGTGGTAGAGGACTTTTGGGAGTTGATCTGTAGGTCGACAGCAACAACAACTTCTAACCGTAGCAACAGTAGCAGCAACAGCAGCAACAGCAACAGCAGCAGGGGGTAGTGGTGGCGGCGGCCTGTGGGGAGTTGATCCTGTAGGTGCAGCAGCAGGTGGTGGTGGTGGCCTGTGGGGGGAGTTGATCCTGTAGCTGCAACAGTAGCAACAGGTGGTGGTGGTGACGTGGGGAGTTGATCCTGTAGGTGCAACGCGCTTGTAGCAACAACAGCAACAGCAGCATCAGGTGGTGGTAGTGGACTGTGGGGGAGTTGATCCTGTGGGTGCAGCAGCAGGTGGTGATGGTGGGAGAATGTGGGGAGTTGATCCTGTAGGTGCAGCCTGGCTGCAGCAACAGCAGCAACAGCAGCAGGTGGTGTGGTGTGCTCTGGGGAGTTCATCCTGTGGGTACAGCAGCAGCAGCAACAACAACAACAACAAGAACAGCAGCAGCAGCTTGGTGGTATTAGTGTACTTTGGGGAGTTGATCCTGTAGGTGCAGCAGCAGTAGCAGTAGCAACAGGTGGTGAGTGTGGACTGTGGGGGAGTTGATCCTGTAGGTAAAGAAATAGCAGCAGTAGCAGGTGGTGAGTGAGGTGGTCTGTGGGGGGTGATCCTGTAGGTGCAGCAGCAGCAGCAGCATCCAGAGTGAGTAATCCAGTGGACTGTGGGGAGTTGATCTGTAGGTGCAGCAGCAGGTGGTGATGGTGGAATATTAAGAGTTGATCCTGTGGAGTGCATGCAGCAAACAGCAGCAGCAGCAGCAGGTGGTGATGGCAGTGTGCTCTGGGGTTCATCCTGTAGGTACACCAGCAGCAGCAGCAGCAACAACAACAACAAGAACAGCAGCAACCAGCAGGTGGTGGTGGTGTACTTTTGGGAGTTGATCCTGTGGGTGCAGCAGCAGTAGCAGCAGGTGGTGGTGAACTGTGGGGAGTTGATCCTGTAGGTAAAGTAGCAGCAGCAGCAGGTGGTGGTGGTGGTCTGTGGGGGAGTTGATCCTGTAGGTGCAGCAGCAGCAACAACAGCAGCCCCAGCAGCAGCAGCAGCAGCAGCAGTAGCAGGTGGTGGTGGTACTTACTTACTCCACCGACAGACTATTACTACGTCGATAGATTCTCACATATATTCTTCACGTAATTAGTGAAGGTCGGCTGGTCTCCACACTCCCTCCCCTTCCCCGTGTCCACGGCGGCCACCACACACGTAGCCAAAGATCCATTTACAAGCTCCTTACACGTGTCTGTGCGCCCCGCCCACCATTCTCCGGACACACACACATTTCATCCTGTCCTCGGATGGGCGTGTGACTTGTGGCAGGTGTCGTCGCCCTTACCTTACGACCCAAGACAATGTTTCTTACCTACCACTGTGTCGTACATTACTGCTGTCTTCCCTGCTGGCGGGGCACGTAGGTCGACCATCACACATAATGTTTACTTACAAAATACACAATAGTTTCCACCATTCAGGATGATGCAATAACTAACCTCTTGAGGATTTTTAGCTTTAATTATCGTCCTTCGAATGTTATTGTTTAAACCAACGTCCTTAAAGATTTATAGCTTAAACCATCGTTAAAGGTTATAACAGCTGGGTTAAGTTCCCTGTCATCATCTTTTAGGATTTGGTTTGACATTAAAAATAACCATTATTCCCGTCTTTATATACAGCATTAACCCTAGGCCACATTATTCACCGTCTTGGCCACTAGTCTTGTTCATCATAGTTTAATACCGTCTCTTCACTATCCCGAGTTCAGACCAGTATCATCTGCATATCGAATATTTGATACTACGTTACCATTAACTTTTAGTCCTTCATCGTTTCTTATAACTTTTCGCATTATATATTTTTGATCGGTGATTATGCAGTCCTGGAGATAGCACGCAGCCCTTTCTAACTCCTTCCGAGGGTTAGGTTAGTTTAGGTCAAGTTAGGTTTTATTAATTAAGTAGATGATGATGATGTTAGGTTGTGTTAGGGATCTCTTGAAGACTAGGAGTCCCCGCATATTTCGCTTGGTGATTAAGTACCTTAACTCTAAACGGGGGGTTAGGCTAGTTTAAGTTAGATTGAGTTAGGTTAGGTTACGTTAGGTTAAATTGGATTAAATTGGGTTAGATTAGGTTTTAATTAGGTTAGGTTTGGTTAGGTTGAAACAAGGGATGGCTCCTTAACTTTATGATATCCGGTTAATGTTAGGATAAGTGTTATAAAGATAGGGCAGGTTAATGTTTGGTTTGGTTTGGTTAGGTTAGCTTTGCGTTATGTTAGGTTAAATTTGTTTAATGTTAGGTTAACTTAATGGACTAGGTGGCGAAACTGCGAATCATCCCCCCCCCTCCATCCCTCCCCACTCCACCTGCTGTTTGATAATTTTGATAAACTACCAAACAGGCAGACAGACAGAGATAAATACACGAATAAATATATAATGAAATGGACATACACTTAGACAGATGAATATATCAAATAGACAGACAGACACAAGACCCCCAGGTTGGTATGTCATGGTCCTTCAGTGTGTGGTGATAAATGGCTCGGGTCTTGTGTGTTCGTGGGTCTGCGGGTCTCTGAATTTTCTAAAAGTTATTATTACTTTTTCTTCGTCAGTAATGTAAAGGAGTGATGCTCAAGGTTCCTTTATTAACGGTGGGTCTCTCTCTCTCTCTCTCTCTCTCTCTCTCTCTCTCTCTCTCTCTCTCTCTCTCTCTCTCATGATAAAAAACTGATCGACTTGTACCTGTGGTTCTTGTTTGTGTTTTAATTGTTAATTTAATACAACTTTTTATCATATTTCTAATTTCTACTGTTGTTCCAGCCACATGTTGAATTGTTAATAATAATAATAATAATAATAATAATAAAAATAATGATGATAATAATAATAATTAATAATAATAATAAAAATAATGATGATAATAATAATTGAGACGATAATTATTAAAATATAGAGGCAGGAGGAGGAAGAGGGAAGGAATGATGATAGTTGAGAAGATGACAATAGTAGTGATAATGCTGGTTGTGGTAGTGATGGTAATATTATACACGTAACAATAATGGTTGCCCTTCGTGTACGAGGATGGCCGGCTCTAGAGCACCCTAGGCGTGAATTTGTTTAAGGTGTTAGAATCTGTCGCCAACACCACAACCACACCCTAAGTTAACGAGTTGTATGACGCAGTTTCAATGAATAGTCCGAGAAGACCGGACAACTCGGCAACTGCACTGGCTAACCATTATTCCAGAATAAGATCCGCAAATCGATTAACATCCAGGTTCCCATTTACTGGTAAATAGAAAGCCAAATGACGTAAAAAAAATGCTCATAGTTTCACTCTGTCCGGGAATCGAACAGGGTCCACTCGCTTGCAAGGCGAGCATGCTGACTATTACACCACAGGTTGCCAAAATCACGTTTAGTAAAAAAAATTTTTTTTTTTTTTTCGTGCTGGTCAAGCCCCGACCAGAGGTTAGCTAGACCCCCGGACAACTCTTTCGGAGCTTGACCAGCACGTGGTATTGGTAATATTATCTCGACTTGATTATATGTTACAAATTCACTTGTGAGTTTTTCAATGTTTTGTTTTGTATAATATTTACTTATTCTAAGCTAAATGTTAACAAATAAATGACTTAAATAATACGAAAACAAACAAATAAAAGCGGAACTCCACCTAATATATACTGTATGTTACACTAAATAGGGATAATTGGCCATTAGTGATAACTTCTATGTATTTGTCTATTCTAGAAGCCTTTGACTGGCCATAAACGATCCTGTAGATCATAAATATACATATAAATGAATACCTTCATGCATAATGTAACCTGACCAGACCTAACCTAACTTAACCTAATCTAGCCTAACCTAACCTAACGTAATCTAGTCTTCTTCTTCTTCTTCTTCTTCTTCTTCTTCTTCTTCTTCTTCTTCTTCTTCTTCTTCTTCTTCTTCTTCTTCTTCTTCTTCTTCTTCTTCTTCTTCTTCTTCTTCTTCTTCTTCTTCTTCTTCTTCTTCTTCTTCTTCTTCTTCTTCTTCTTCTTCTTCTTCTTCTTCTTCTTCTTCTTCTTCTTCTTCTTCTTCTTCTTCTTCTTCTTCTTCTTCTTCTTCTTCTTCTTCTTCTTCTTCTTCTTCTTCTTCTTCTTCTTCTTCTTCTTCTTCTTCTTCTTCTTCTTCTTTATTCTTCTTCTTCTTCTTCTTCTTCTTCTTCTTCTTCTTCTTCTTCTTCTTCTTCTTCTTCTTCTTCTTCTTCTTCTTCTTCTTCTTCTTCTTCTTCTTCTTCTTCTTCTTCTTCTTCTTCTTCTTCTTCTTCTTCTTCTTCTTCTTCTTCTTCTTCTTCTTCTTCTTCTTCTTCTTCTTCTTCTTCTTCTTCTTCTTCTTCTTCTTCTTCTTCTTCTTCTTCTTCTTCTTCTTCTTCCTTCTTCTTCTTCTTCTTCTTCTTCTTCTTCTTCTTCTTCTTCTTCTTCTTCTTCTTCTTCTTCTTCTTCTTCTTCTTCTTCTTCTTCTTCTTCTTCTTCTTCTTCTTCTTCTTCTTCTTCTTCTTCTTCTTCTTCTTCTTCTTCTTCTTCTTCTTCTTCTTCTTCTTCTTCTTCTTCTTCTTCTTCTTCTTCTTCTTCTTCTTCTTCTTCTTCTTCTTCTTCTTCTTCTTCTTCTTCTTCTTCTTCTTCTTCTTCTTCTTCTTCTTCTTCTTCTTCTTCTTCTTCTTCTTCTCCTTCTTCTTCTTCTTCTTCTTCTTCTTCTTCTTCTTCTTCTATTCTTCTTCTTCTTCTTCTTCTTCTTCTTCTTCTTCTTCTTCTTCTTCTTCTTCTTCTTCTTCTTCTTCTTCTTCTTCTTCTTCTTCTTCTTCTTCTTCTTCTTCTTCTTCTTCTTCTTCTTCTTCTTCTTCTTCTTCTTCTTCTTCTTCTTCTTCTTCTTCTTCTTCTTCTTCTTCTTCTTCTTCTTCTTCTTCTTCTTCTTCTTCTTCTTCTTCTTCTTCTTCTTCTTCTTCTTCTTCTTCTTCTTCTTCTTCTTCTTCTTCTTCTTCTTCTTCTTCTTCTTCTTCTTCTTCTTCTTCTTCTTCTTCTTCTTCTTCTTCTTCTTCTTCTTCTTCTTCTTCTTCTTCTTCTTCTTCTTCTTCTTCTTCTTCTTCTTCTTCTTCTTCTTCTTCTTCTTCTTCTTCTTCTTCTTCCTTCTTTTCTTTTTTTCTTTTTCTTTTTCTTTTCTTTTTTCTTTTCTTTTTCTTTTTCTTTTCTTTTTCTTTTCCTTCTTTTTTTCTTTCTTTTCTTTTCTCCTTCTCCTCCTCCTCCTCCTCCTCCTCCTCCTCTTCTTCTTCTTTCCTTCTTCTTTCTTCTTCCTTCTTCTTCTTTCTTCTTCTTCTTCTTCTTCTTCTTCTTCTTCTTCTTCTTCTTCTTCTTCTTCTTCTTTTCTTCTTTTTCTCCTCCTCCTCTTGTATGGTATTGTGATTCGTGGCCATATCCACATATCTTAGTAGGTACTTTGTGGGACTGTAGTAGATGACTAACGACACTTATTTATATACGATTAATTATACAACATAAATTTCAGACCATCATTTCGCAAATATTACAACCTAATGACAACTCTGGATGTATAAATTGGATAGACGAACTCCAGTGCTGGCTAGGAGGCGAGGTTGCATACCCAGTGTTGAAGTGGTACAATAAACTCATAGGGGTCAAGGGTACACTAATAATGGAACAATCAAGGCAGAGGTCTTTATGAAAAAAAAGGATCGTCAGAATAACGGCCAATTCTCCACTAATAAATAGATGTGGAGACCTTTTAGAAGCTGGGTTTATTTTTTCACCGGAAGAAGAATAAAATAAAATGTTTTAAGTGCAAGTTGGAAATCGATACTGCCGTCGCTGCCGTTATCGACAGTGAGAAGCTTTTTCTACAGAGAGAAACGGCCCCAGTGCATATTTTTACGCTTGCTAGAAATCTGTCCAAGACATTCTATAACATCA
>NW_024721473.1:0-17056 GCF_018991925.1 Homarus americanus | reverse complement strand
AGGATTTGACAGCAGCCTCAGCGTGGCCATTGGACTGCGGGTAATGGGGCGATGACAACACATGCCGGACTCCCCATCGGTCAAGGAACACAGCAAAGTCCCGGCTTGTGAACTGAGGCCCTCCGTCGGTTCGCAGGCGTACAGGAACGCCCACGTCACGGAAGTAGTGGCGGAACTTGCTGATGGTGGCGGCAGACGTCGTGTCATTACCGCCCTTGATGACAACCGGCCAACCAGAGAGACGGTCGGCGATAACCAGGAAGGACTTTCCTGACACACAGAAAAAGTCGGCCGACACAGACTCAAAGGGGCGGGTGGGGTTGTCGTCACTCATGAAGGGTACCTGCTGCTGGCTGGGTTGTAATACGTGGCGGGGCTTACACACCTGGACAGCATTGGAGATGTCGGGGTCGATGCCAGGCCGGAACACAGTCTGTCTTGCACGCCGTTTGGTGGCCTCGGCTCCACAGTGACTGTCGTGGAGGCGAGCCAAGGCGGGGGGACGTGAAGCAGCAGGGACAACTACCGAAGGAGAGGTGTCACTGGCCAGAGGTAGGGGTAGGGCGGCAGCAGGGTAGTTGCTGCTCCCTTCGTGCACCCTGTTGGCGTAATTTACCTCGAGAATCGGTGTTGGGGAGTCCTGGGAGATGATGGCCAACTCTTGACAATGTCTGTAGGACAGCAAGGGAGTCGGGACACCATTATGCACGTCAATCCAGGCCTGACACGACCTGTTGCCAAAGGTGACATGTGCATAGAGTGAACCCAGGGCTGGGGCCATCTGTGAACCATCTGCCATGATGCAGAGGTCCTCGGGAGGCGGTCCTAGATCGCTTGGAGAGAGCCCCAAGCATCGCAAATGCTGGGGACCGATGACTGTAGCATCAGCGCCGGTGTCGGGCAACATCTGAAGACGGGATGACACACCGCCGTAGGTCACGATGGCGCTGATGTACTGGGGGACTTTGGTCCTGGGATGCGAGGAGTACACCCTCCTAAAATGGGTCGGGCTTTGTCCAGGGTCATCGTGCCTCTGATTTGGCGACTGTGGGCGGCCCTCACTGGTAGAAGGGCGCCGAAGCTTCCGCCGACGCTGTCCCTTGGGTTCGTGGGTAGGGCAACACTTGTCATAGTGGCCCAGACGACCGCACACATTGCACTGTACGTACTTAGCTGGGCACCGCACTGTGAGCGACCAGTGGCCCATACGGTCACAACTGTTGCAGGTAGACTCAGCAGCTGGACATACCTGTGTTCCGTGCTGCTTACCACAGTTGTTGCAAAATGAACCGGGCGTGGACGTGGTGGGCGAAGGCGTAGGAGCAGACTTCTTGTCCTTCTTGTACCGGGACACAGCGCGTACAGCTGTAGGGGGAGCTCGGATGGCAGAGGTGGCACACCTGGCAGCCTCATAGGAGCGACATATCGTCAACACATCCTGAAGAGAAGAGGAAGAGTCGAGGGAGGTGAGGCGTTGGACAAGTTCCTCGTCCTTAACGCCCATCAGGATCACCTGCTTCAACTGGGTCTCCTCGCACTGCTGGTGGTGGCCTAAACATATATCTACCTCTTCCGAGGCTCTCTTAAGGCGTACATAAAAAGCGTCAAAAGACTCGCCCTCCATCTGTCTGCAGCTAAACAATTCCCTCCTGCGCAGAGCTTCATTCTGCTGTCCTTTGATGTGCCGTTGTAGAACGTCCAGTACCTCCTCTACAGACAGCGAAGAGGTTGGGGGTACCTGCAACGTATGTTCTAAGACACGCTGAACTTCCAGGGACAGGCACATACGCAGCTGGATGAGTTGTTTAGGCTGTGACAAACTCTGGAGATCCACCATTGTAGCATAATCAGCCCACCGCCGCCGCCATTCGCGAAAAGTCTGGAAATTTACATCAGGCTCCAAGATGGGGGGTGTTTGAGCTGCTGCTTTAGGTGGGGCTGGGGGGCGTGAAGGAAGCATGGATGAGGTATCTGAACCATTCAGTACCGAGGCAGTGTTAGAGCCAGGGGCTTGGTTAACAGTGAGGCGAGATATCAAGGCTTCAAACCGTGCACTGTCTTCCATTCTCCGTTGGTGGTCTCGTTCTGCCTCTGCTTGCCTTCTGTGCTCATCCGCCAAACGTCTGTGAGCTTCATCCTCGCGTCTCTCATCTCTCATAAACTTCATTAAGGCAATTATCTCTGGAGATAACGCTGAATGTTGAGGTGAAGGGCTGCGCGATGTTGTGGGAGCTGGGCCGGCCTGGTCATCAATCTCTGGGGGACTATCATCCGCTTGACTCATCCAGGCGCTGGGTCCACGGCTACGTAAGGCATGAGACATAACTACTTTATCTGTGTACTGTGTCTTAAATCAGTGTTGACCGGTCAGCCCGTCGTATCAACAAGATTTCAGACAAAAAATTTAATTAAATACACAGATAAGTGGGTTATATATATAAAATATATATAATGAAGCCGCGCGGTCAGCAAGTGTTAGTACATGTATGTGTGTGTGTCCCAGGCAGGCAGAGCGTCTCGCCCCAGCTGTGAGGGGGGGTGGAGGCGCTGCTGTGAGGGAGGGGGGTGGAGATAGGAGTAGCTCAGTCGCTCTGTGTAAACGGTCAGAGGAGGGTGCGCTGAGCTCTACACCCCACAAATGCCCAGAACATGCCGTATACCTTGGAAATCCGTTCGAACAAGGTCACACATGAATGGCACGAAACACACAATGCACTAAACACTTCACAGAAAATCACTGTCACTGACACTGCTCAAAGTTGCGAAATTCTTCGAGGGATGACGCGGGGTTGACCCAAGGCGGGGATCCATCAGCCGGCTTTCCACAAACTTGCACTAATCACTTGTAATAATCCAGTAAAACTACGCACTGCGCCATGTTAGGTATTCTGGGTAATAAGTTCTATATACAGGAGAGAACACAAACACCTGTATAGTTTTGTAGGTTCGGTTTACTGGATAAGAGTATGTACACAGAGGTGGATAGCACTGCTCCCTTGCTAAGGTCCTGGTCAACTACCATAGACGACGTATGGCAAGTGATACATTAGCAGCTTCCATACGTCGCCAGGCACATTAATTAAGCGTGTGGGATATGGTAATAACATTGCCACACGCTGCTAGCTAGGCTGAATAAATATAAATGGAGCACATACATAATATACATACATAATACATAATCCAGCATACATAATATACATACAAGGTTAAGTCAGGTTGGGTTAGGTTAGGTTAGTTTTGTTAATTTTGCCACTTAGAGGCTAGTTTATTGTGCCCCCCATACTCATCCTGTCAGCTGTAGCACAGAGAGATTACAAAGTGGTGTTAGATGAGGTAGGTGGTTAAGTTAAGTTTCAATAGGTTAGGTTAGATTATGTCAGGTTGGGTTAAGTTAGGTTAGGTAGGTAATAAGTACATAGGTTATGTTAGGTAGGTGGGAAAGTTAGGTTTGATTAGGTTAGCTTATGTCAGACAGGGAGGTTAGGTTAGATTATGTCAGATTAGGTTAGATTATGTCAGGTTAGGTCAGATTACGTCAGGTTAGGTTAGATTATGTCAGGTTATGTTAGATTATGTCAGGTTAGGTTAGATTATGTCAGGTTAGGTTAGATTACGTCAGGTTAGGTTAGATTATGTCAGGTTAGGTCAGATTACGTCAGGTTAGGTTAGATTATGTCAGGTTAGGTCAGATTACGTCAGGTTAGGTTAGATTATGTCAGGTTAGGTTAGATTATGTCAGGTTAGGTTAGATTATGTCAGGTTAGGTTAGATTATGTCAGGTTAGGTTAGATTATGTCAGGTTAGGTCAGATTACGTCAGGTTAGGTTAGATTATGTCAGGTTAGGTAAGTAGGTAGAGGTGGGTAAAAAAGGTTAGGTTAGGTCGGCAGGTTTTAGTGTAGGAGCTTAAGTAATCCCGTAAAAATTTCATGTTAATTTTTGACACCATACATTATAATAATCCTTATAAACTATGTTAAGGAACTGTGGTGTCATTTTTTTCTGAACGGTTTATTATAAGTTTTATGCCTTTAAAGAAGTTTTATTAAAGAGCGGCGTAATGAACCACAGATGTATTACCATTAAGTCCTAATTAACTTAAAACATGACTAATAACCTATGAACATGTAGTATTATATGATTACAATTTAACATAATATATCATGAATGCTGTTATAATATCATAAGTGTGTTACAAACATGGCTGCTCATATATGCCATCCTGTCTCTGGCAAAGAAGAGATTGCAGTAAGTAAAATTATTTGCTAAAGACAAATACTGGAAATTAAACATATACATATTACCATTATCTGAAAAGCTTAGAACCACCGTTTTATATTTATTAAAAGTTTGTAGTGTTATACATCATGTGTAAACAAGTCACAAGTTATTATTTACGACATTGCTTCAGTCCTCGTCATCAGAGTCTTCTGTGTACAACAGATTCCTTCACCTTGTTTAGGCATTTCTCATCATCTGCTTGACAGTTACACATCTCGGTGCATGTCATGCTATTCTTTCTGATTCTTTCTGTATGAACATGACAATGATCCACATTTCCTGACGCCACATCCACATTTAACAAGTTCTGTGATTGCTTCTGGAGCTGGTGGTTGGTCTGATAGTACTAGTATGAAACAGTCATTGTCAATCTTCCAGCCATGCTCTAATTGTGAAAGCATTTCACTGTCTGTATCACAAGACCACAGAAGAGCTTGATACCTTCCTCTCAATATATGATACTTTAGAGTTGCTGCAGTCGCTGGTAGTTCTCCAGCTTCTGCCTGCGTTTTCTTGAAGAGATGCCATCTAAGTTATGACAGTTTAGTGAAAGTCATTCGTGGACAGTAGAGCTTAAATACAAATTCCTTTAGACCAATAAACATGTCTGCTGGAGGGCATTTGGTCTACTCAGCATCTTGAATGCATCTAGGACTTTTGTGTTAGATTTCATCAAAGTGCTCCAACATGCTTTCTTTCCTTTGCCAACAAATTTTCCAATGCAGTCAGATCCTGTGAAGGCATGGAAACCTGTAAGGCTCTCTGCCCAATGTGTCGTCGCTCACCAGTTCCTGTTTTCATACTTGTATTTTCTCCAAGTTGAGGCTGCTTTAATATGCCAAACACATCAGTGTCTGGTGACTTGATATGTACAGTGCTGCCCTTCTGTGATGCATATACTGTATGTCCTGCTTAAGTTCTATAACTTGTGATAGCAATTTGATGGTTGAAGTCTTATTTGCTGCTTTCCACGACAGAAGATTAACCTTGGACATCTTTTCCCAGATGCTCAATGGACCAACAATACGTTTCTTGACAAAATTTTCATAATTTTGTCTTCCAACTTCATATGCACATAGATTGTCATATTTGGCATTTTCTGGCATTACAGCTCCAGTTACCAAGTTTAAAAGAGCATCATTTTCCTGGGATTACAGTCACCAATAACATTGTGTAGCTTCTGTACATCAGCATATTGACGGCTGACAATAGCTGTAGAGAGCTCATGATGTTCTGTTCTTTTGTAATCTTTATGAGTTTGATATTTTATGTAATGAACTTAATTTGAAAACCCAAATGGTAGTATATGATCTTTTATCACCTTAGACACTCTGTGCGTCATGCCTCTCAAGTGATTTTTTTCCTCTCTTACTTCTCTGGACAAATACGACCTTTATCCCATCAGAAAAAATATCACCATATATTTTCTTAATCTACAGGTGCCAAGGTTTAAAATGACGGATGGTGTTAAAAATTAACCTGAAATTTTTACGTGACCACATATTGTCTTGTTGAGTTTCTGAGAGAACTTCACGGCTAAATAGCGCCTCTGTATTGATAGCCGGTACATGTCGTAATATCCACCGCTCATAGTTAAATCTTTATGTCCGTTTATTTTGTCCTAATTTAAGTATCAAGAGTGTTTTTATTTTTAAGTATCTTAAGTATCTTTTTTCCTCACTCTTAAGTATCTAAGTATGATGTTTTTTCATTTTAAGTAACTAACCATATTTTTGTTTTCATTATAAAATGTGATTGATATAGACAACAGAAGTAAATATCAGCTGGAGGTCGTAAACGAAGCTGATGTGAAGTATTTTGACTCACTGTTCCCACGAACTAATTGCTTCTCTGGTTTATACCGAAGAAATAAAACCGTCAACGAACCATCCGATTCAAATGTGTCTTAGGCGATACAGGGTGTTTAGGCGTCATTCTGATACCAAGAATGACTTTGTGTACTGTGGTGAAGCTGGGGGTAGGATAGGGTTGGGTTGGGTTGGGATGGGTTAGGATTACGCATGTGTGGGTATATTCTGTCGCATTTTATAGGTATCTTGCGTCTTTCTCTTTATTCCTTCTTTATCATGAGTATCTGTGCCTATTAATACACCACCTCGCAGGATAGTGGAAGAGGAATGGATAGTAACGAGATAATATTCTTCTTACATATACCTTAGCTTGATTACAGGTAACACCAGGTAGAAGTTACGTGACTCTTAAGAGTTTTCCTCGACTTGGCTGATTCAACTGTAAGACTTGCTGTATTTATCCTTATTAAAATCCTCCACCTGTAAGACCCTCCACTTGTAAGACTCTCCACCTGTAAGACCCTCCACTTGTAAGACTCTCCACTTGTAAAACCCTTTATGGATTTGAAATACCTTCTCGTCTTGACTCCACTAGTACTGTACACACCCTCTCTAGCCTTAGTTTACAGTAATGTTGAAGTATATAATGAAGACTCACAGCTCATGGGTTAGAAAAACAAAAGATGCTTGTTTTATTTATTTATTTATTTATTTATTTATAGCTTATTTTAGAATCCCCGAAAGTTAGAACAAAATGGCTGACGGGACTCACAAGCGGGCGATGTTTACAGTATGGACCAAGAATAAAAAATTAATGAAAAATAAAATAAATAAATCGTAAATTGGTGCATTGTTTCTCCAGGGTAATTATAGAAGTACAAATGTTCTCCAGCAGTGGGTAACGATCATAGCCACGTATAGAGCTTCTAACGCAGGTAGATTGATATAGATGCATTACCTGGAGTTAGTGGGTTACAGGGGCCTCCTACACGATAATATTAAAGGTGTTTTTTCCTTCTGTTTGTGGCACTTGAGGTGTTTAGGTTAGGTTTAATTAAAATGGTTTAGTTATAATAGTTATATTACGATAAGTTAAATTGAATTTAGAACTTTTGATTTGCATATATCGTGTTTTAGAAGGATTTGTTAGCTAATAAGTTTAATTTGGATAAGTTTAGTTTAATTTAGATCATTTGATTTTACAAGGTCGCATTATAATGACTGGGAACCATATAGAAAACTGTTAGAGAAGTAAATATTTCTACGGCAGTGAATGAGTAAGTCAATAAGTGGTGTATAGAGCTGCTGACGCAACTTAAACGGTATATACTGTACATTATATGTTATCAGAGCTTTCCTGTTGTACGTAACCGCCTCCGTCAAAGTGTCTTACTGGCTCATGTGAAGATTAGCCTCTAGTTTATTTAACCTCAAGATTAACTACACTGGCACTGCCTGACCTGACCTGACCTACCCTACCCTACCCTACCCTACCCTACCCTACCCTACCCTGCCCTACCCTACCCTACCCTAACCTAACCTAACCTAACTTAACTTCCCAAGTAGCGTTAGGTTAATCATTAGTTGAAATAAGCTGGGAGGGTTAATCTTCAGGTAATCTATCTTAATTAACAATTTTGGTCAGGTGAGGCCTTCCTTACCTTACTCGAGAGCAGGAGGAGGAGGACTTGCTAACGTCTACAGATCATCGTCAACCAAGGCAGATATTGAATACCTTTTGTTTACCTTCGTGGCTTAAGAACACATCTTAACACCATAAGACTATTCGCCTCAATACAATAATACAGTAATTGATTATTGTATTCTAATAAAATTTACGGTGTATCTTGTGAACCAGATTTATTGTTTGACCTTAGTGAATGAGAAACTGGTTGAGGTGTATTGTGGTAAACATCCTTAAGAGCAGCTCTGTGTGTTCTTACGACCTCAAAGTAACACAAAAGGTAGCCAATATCTACCCTTGATCAGTCACTTTATGTAGATGTCAATTGTGTCATTTTTCTAGACTTAGTGCCCCCTGGAGGAGAAAGTAAATACAATGTTGATATATTTTGGTCACAACACACACTAGTAGATTATTTTTCCTTTTTAACTAAATAATTAACACTATGAAGCTAACTAATTATATAACTCAAAGATGGTAACCAATATGGCGTCGATATTGTTCACATACTCTATGATAAATAGATGTATTGTCTGTTTAATTTTAGGGAAGAATTTAATTTATAAACTTTTGAGAATCTGGATACAGGAGTTTTGTCTTTGTGTGTGTGTGTGTGGTGATGATGACGCATACTTTCCTCTGCAGTGAAAAAAATATCTTGACATTGCAAAGTTTAACTGTAAGCCGAAGGAACGTTTGTAATGTGACTTGTTATGTGAAATTGTAACTTGAAATTCTTTGTGAAAAAATATTTCCCTATAAAGTTTGGCAATAAATGAAGTATTACATCAAGGTGTAACTTGTAGTTCCTTGTGGAGTAATTACCTATGTGGACGATACAGCTACTCCAGGGTGTAAGACCTAGAGTAGAAAGTCTTTAGACCTTACCTGAGGTTGAAAGACTCTTATAGTGGAACGTCTTAGGTATTGAAACTTTAATTACAGTAAATAAAATATAATCTACCTAAACATTCCTTCACCTGGCGACAACTAATGATACAGGTGGTGTAATAGCTCTTTAAAATTGCTCCGTTTGATATAATAATGACCACACATGAACTTATAATGTGCAATATCTTGATAACACATTAGCTGCAACATTACACATAGTCCAGTGTATGTGTAGTGAGGGACATCTACCTAAATGAGTTACAGAATGTGGAGTTGAGGCAAAAAAAAGTTGGGACATGTTTGAGATCATCAGTTGAGCCAAACGTTTATACTCAATATTGTTTTAATGGTATTTTAGAGCAACCGAAAAATGTAAACAAAATGGCCGGCTAGGTGACACATACCTTACAAGAAATAAACATGAGAACGAACACACACACACACACACACACACACACACACACACACACACACACACACCAGTTTTACCCACATTATCACCAGACTATCGGCATACCTGGTCGGTGGACACCTGCCTCCTCCTCCTCCTCCTCACCTTGCTAATATGCTAATATGCTAATATGCTCTGGTATGTTCCAGTCTATTTAAGATATGCTCCCATCTATCTTAAAGAGCTTATGCTAGGTTGGTCTGATATGCTCCTCAAAGACTATGCTGATATACTCTTGTCATCTGATATGCCATTATGTTCATATCACTCTAAAGGATATACTAATATGTTCTGATATGTTGGTATGGTTCTGTCTCTCAGAGGGTGTGCTGATGTACTATAAGAGCATATGGGGTATGCTGATATACTTGGTTATGTAGCTAGGCTCATATCTCTCTTACAGGGTATGCTAATATACCCTGATATGCTTGCATCTATCTCTGAGCGTATACTGGTTGACTGTAATGACATAAGAGATATGCTGGTATGCTTCTAAGGGAATATGTTAACATACTCTAATAATAATTTGAAATGAGGTTAGCTATACCTTAGATTCAGGGGATATACTGATATGATATGAATTAACCTAGAAGTATACTGATATGTTCTCAAGGCATTCAGGGGATCTGTTAGTATGCTTCGACATACTTTCGGAACAAGGTAAACTGGACCTTCAGAAGATAGGGTGATATGCTGACATATTCTGATGGATCTAAGAGAGAGTGGAAGACTATGAGAGCTAGTTAATATACTCAGGTATGTTGATATCCCTTCATGGCACTTGGGATATATGGTAATATACTCCGATGTGTCTCTTTGGATATACTGATATGCCACTAATGGGTCCCCAGAAAGCAGGAGACAAGTTGATCTGCTTCGAGGACACTAATCTGTATAATGATTTTTCCCTGACTGTTAAGAAGTATACTGGTATATTTCAAATGTTGCTTAGTATTATAGTATACTTTGGGCTGTTCTGAACATATTTCACAGCTGATTTTCAGAAATATATGCTGCTGTCACTGGCTTGTTTATTCCGGAGACATTGATTATACTTTGAGTATGTTGATATGCTTTGTTACCAGTCAAGGAATATGCTGATATGTTCTGACACTTCTCAGTGATTACCCTGATATACTTAGATACCTGACAGTATTTATTGGAGTATATTGTCCTATACTCTGATGTCATTCTAGTGATATGCTGATGAGCTGACATACCGCTTTATGTAACTGTGATATATTGAATCATATACATCCATTCCTCACGCTTAATATATATGATATTCTAAACAATGCTGATATTATTTATGTTATACCCTGATTATATACTAACATACTACAGTGTCATTTATAGTGTATGATATTAAACATTCGGGGTATACTTTGAGGTTATTTAGAGAATATGATGGCAAACGGTGATATACTCTGATGCCATATTTGGTATACACAGATATATTGATATAATTTATATAATATACCGATAGATATAACTAAATATCTGTGAAGTAAATCCTGTACTTTTTGATATACCATTCAGGGTGAAGGTATGCTAATA
Organism: Homarus americanus; assembly: GCF_018991925.1. NCBI lineage: Eukaryota > Metazoa > Arthropoda > Malacostraca > Decapoda > Nephropidae > Homarus > Homarus americanus. Next base: position 6,382 of record NW_024721473.1, on the reverse strand, counting down.
TACCACGATAGCACCCGTCTCTCAGCGCTAATATACCCTGATGGCACACTTAACATCCTGGCGCTGGTCGTGGGGTATACTGATATGCTAAAGTCTTCTTCATCTTCTAATATCTCGACTTCAGCTTCGTAAACTGTGATTACTTAAACGTATTTAACGCTCGTTTACGTAACTTTTTTGTAGAATAAATGAATGTATATCCGGGGTTCTTCTGTTTTTTTGTCCATCTGATGTTTGCGTCCATGTTGAGGAGAACCACTTAGCAGGGCTCGCATTTTCCCATAATGTGTTACCTCAAGTTCCATAATTTGCACTTAGTGAAGCCACGATATCCCGCGTTATGTTGCCCGTCTTACTTCCTTCTGGGTTATGTGTCTTAAGTTGGTGAAAAAAATTAAATTAAGGCTGAATTATTGTTAAATGTTAAGGTATTATAGTACTTGTCTGTCGTGTTGTTAATATAACATAGTTTCACCAGCAGTATGTACTCAAGAGCTTATTAACATCGTTGACGAGTCAGAGCCGCAACACTGAACCAATCTATATGAACATTAACACAAAAATAAATTGTTACATTACATCGACTATCAAGACATAACTTACAATACAAATTAATAAATAATTGTACCAGGCAGATAAAAATATTAGTTACAAAAAATTATGAAAATAGTCTTAATGTTCACGCCAGAACTTACCCCATAACAAAAGCCATACAACATTTTCCCAGTTAAGACTTCGTTAAATACAATCTCAAACTCCTTCTCAGAAACTGTATGTTGGTGGTGTGCCACGTGTGGTGTGTGTGTGTGTGTGTGTGACAGCACCTTTGATTTATACAAATATTCACCCAAATGAATAACACCAAGTAATTCACCATGTTATTCACGACTCTTAGATCACTTGGCTTGCGTCTCTCAAAAGGTCGAGCCAGGGTCAGCTGATTCAGTAAACACCGCTCACATTAATAGGGACCTGCCACACTTTGCCATAAACAGATTAATTGTACCGGGAATTTTCCCCCCACACACTCATCATTGCCACTTTATGTAACTTGCTGACAAAACCCATGACCCTTCAGGCCTTTTACGCCCTTAATGCATGAGTCATAAAGGCAAGCATGAACTCAGCATGCTTCCCAGTTGGGCACTGTAAACGCTTCTGCGCTTCACCTTGCACAGGATGTAAGGGGGTGCCCAATAAACTAGCCCCCTCGTGGGCAATCTGTAATCACTACCACTGTCTCGCGGCCCAGAGTAGTAGTTGGACATATCACTAGACAGGGAAATTCACACTTAACACAAGTGTTATCTCAAGGTCATATTCACAACACTTCCCTGGACAGAATTCATAATTTATTTTCTCATATTACATCTGTGTGTATACCTGCTACTAGATAAACAGAAAATGCCAAGAAGTGTTTACATCAAGCGCTGCCACTTAAGAGTTCCAAGAACTAAATTAAAACAATTAGTGTGTGTGTGTGTGCATGGTGTGAGTGTGCATGGTGTGTGTGTGTGTGAGTGTGCATGGTGTGTGTGTGTGTGCATTGTGTGTGTGTGTGTGTGTGTATATGGTGTGTGTTTGTTTGTTTGTATGGTGTGTGCATGGTGTGTGTGTGTGTGTGTGTGTATGTGTGTGTATGGTTTGTGCATGTACGGTGTGTGTATGGGTGTGTGTGATTGTGCATGGTGAGTGTGTGACTGTGTATGGGGTGAGTGTGTGTGTGTTTCCATTGCCATGAGGATATCATACAATTCTTAAAGCACTGGTCACATGGGCGCATATTTTTTTAGCAATTTCTTGCCGGAAAGTTATTTCGAGCAATTTTCGAGAAATTCGAGCAAGTTTTTGAAGCATTTTTATTGACAATCGTGATAGTCAATTTCTTGACTATTTCGAGCAAGATTATCGGTTCAAAACCCGGTTAATACCATATTTAATGACACGAAGCTTATTTATCGAGTATTTACCTTGGCTATATATAACATAGATCAATAACATTATGTATAAAATGCACAAACAGTTTTTACGACACACTGAGTTTATTATTTGGGTGGTGTTTTGGCGTGTTTGTTTACAAAACACAAGCCCATACAGCCGGTCATTCTCCACACACTAACAACCCTCCCTACTGTAACTACGATAGTTGAACCAGTCTTTATTAAACACTCGTTCCTCCTCCTCGCCAGCCACTTACGAGTCCCCAATAGTTTTTCTTCGCTTTCTCTCATTTCTTTTTAATAACAACAATAATACCAAGGATAGCTGCTGCGTCGTCTGCATTGTTGTTGTGATGTTCCGTCTCCCTTCTACTCGCACAACGGCGTTAACTTTTTTTTCTTGCTGTAGTAACTGAACCAAGAGCCACTCGTGTGACCACATTTGGAAGAAATTACTCGTAATTTCTTGCTCCAAATTAATTGCTCATCAAAGGGATCGTGTGACCGTAACTTAAGTCACCCTTTAAGAAAAACTGTAAATACTGATTCACAAACTTAAGGATAATTTCTGACTTGGAACCATCGGTGTAATGCAGAAAACAGTTATTGTATTCTAAAACCTACCCAAGAAATCTTTTACCCACTTACGATATAATTCTTTTCTATTCCATCAATAGATGTTATTTTACTTTTTTATACGTATTTTTATTTTAGTAATTTATAAACTATTTTTTTTATATACTTCATTACCTTTTAGTGTAATGAAGAGAATGAATTACAGAAGGTTTTTATAATTATATTGCGAACAATATTTTTCCTCGCAATAAATAAACAATGACGATGATCTTGTTTACAATATGGAGCTTGATGTCTTACTCCATGTTCGTTTATTACATTTTCTGCCATACCCGACTGTTCTTTTCTTTCTTGTGGTGAAGGTTTTTGACAATTGATATATATATATATAAAGTTGAGTTAAGAATAATGACTCTGATATTATAGCCATTAGGGCCTGAATAATAAGTGGTGTCTAAGTGAACAAATGTATGATGTCTTCAATTACCAGCGTAGTGTGGGGTAACAGTGGGGGTAGAAGCGAAGGGTAGGAGTGAAGGGTGGGAGTAAGGCGTGGGAGTAAGGGGTGGGAGTAAGGGGTGGGAGTAAGGCGTGGGAGTAAGGGTGGGAGTAAGGGGTGGGAGTAAGGGGTAGGAGTAAGGGGTGGGAGTAAGGGATGGGAGTAATGGGTGGGAGCAAGGGGTGGGAGTAAGGTGGGAGTAAGGCGGGAGTAAGGTGGAGTAGGGGAGCAGGGGTGGAGTAAGGTGGGAGTAAGGGGTGGAGTAAGGGGGTGAGTAAGGCGTGGGAGCATATGGCAGTAAGGGGTGGGAGTATAGGAGTAAGGGGTGGGAGTAAGGGTGGGAGTAAGGGGTGGGAGTAAGGGGTAGGAGTAAGGGGTAGGAGTAAGGGGTGGGAGTAAGGGGGTGGGAGTAAGTGGTGGGAGTAAGGGGTGGGAGTAAGGCATGGGAGTAAGGCGTGGGAGTAAGGGTGGGAGTTAGGGGTGTGAGTAAGGGGTGGGAGTAAGGGGTAGGAGTAAGGGGTGGGAGTAAGGGTTGGGAGTAAGGGGTGGGAGTAAGGAGTGGGAGTAAGGCGTGGGAGTAAGTGTGGGAGTAAGGGGTGGGAGTAAGGGGTGCGAGTAAGGGGTAGGAGTAAGGGGTGGGAGTAAGGGGTGGGAGTAAGGCGTGGAAGTAAGGGTGGGATTAAGGGGTGGGATTAAGGGGTCGGAGTAAGGGGTAGGAGTAAGGGGTGGGAGTAAGGGGTGGCAGTAAGGGGTGGCAGTAAGGGGTAGGAGTAAGGGTTGGGAGCAAGGGGTACGAGTAAGAGGGTGGAAGCAAGGGGTGGAAGCAAGGGGTGGGAGTAAGGGGTATGAGTAAGTGGTAGGAGTAAGTGGTAGGAGTAAGGGGTAGAAGTAAGGGGTAGAAGTAAGGGGTAGGAGTAAGGGGTAGAAGTAAGGGGTAGAAGGAAGGGGTGGGAGCAAGGGGTGGGAATAAGGGGTGGGAATAAGGGGTGGGATTAAGGGGTGGGAGTAAGGGGTAGGAGTAAGGGGTAGGAGTGACGAGTAAGAATGTGGGACAAGAGGGAGGGGTAGCAGTGGGGGGTAGGGTTAGGTTACAAACTTCTATTTACTTCATCATCTGTATCCTGCTGGTGATGTTCTCTCTTTAAACAATTTGTAAAATAAATAAATAAATGGTCAGGTGTAAATGGTAAGAATTTAACAGAGTAATACTGAGGTATTACAAGAAAGAACTAAAACTGTCCACTGTGTGTATCAACATTTTATAAAAGTATTTGTGAAGCTGTAAAATACTTAGATATAAACTTTTAATTCAACTCTGTAATAAAAATAATTGCAATAATGAATCTAAACAAGAAATGAACTGGGTGAAAAAAATCTACAAAATACTAAAAATATAAAAAAGAAGAATTACAGTAAAACCTGAATCATTGTAATAAACATTATTAAACTTTTCGTTGTTATGACCTAAAACAAACAAGGAAGACTCATCTAGATTTTCGCTCTGTGAATTAACTCCTTGGATCGCTTTTGGGCAAGAGGGGAGTTACTCCGACTTATTCCGTGAAAATATTCCCAACTGTCCATAGAATCCGTTACAGTTTCCTTTATAGTAAGTGACTCACAAATGATTAATATTCTCATTCACCAATACTTTATTATATCAGAGAACAGTGCAGAGATAAGCTGGCCAATGAGCGATGGTCAAAGATAATACAGATTTAATACTGGATTGATAAGTACAGCTATAGTGATTTGTTTCATGTTACAGTAATAATAAACTTTATCAAATGTTATAACTACCAAAGTGTTATTTTCGTGATCGATACCCTGCTGCCAGGATTATAACATCGTTTAAAAGTTCAGTAAAATATCATGCAGATTAAAACCTAACCTAGTGTATCGTAACCTAACTTAGCCTTTCCTAAGCTAACTTAGACTATCCTAAACTAGCCTAACCTATCCTAATCACACCAAACCTAACCTATCCTAAATTTATATATCATCAACAGATTTATAGATATGTTGGAGAAATAATTATCAAAAGTTTGTTGTCTCTGCAAATGTATTTTTAAAAAAGAAAATGAAATTAAAACTTTCTAGAGAACTCAATTGTGTCATGAGCGTTGCGGCTTGGTTAGGTTAGGTAACATTAGGTTAGGTTAGATAAGGTAAGGTAAGATTAGGTAAGGTGAGGTAGTGTTAGGGTTAAATAAATTTTACTAATTTTGCATCAAAATAATCACGACTGAAGGTATCGGATAAAAAACCTCTGAATATAATTCTTTTCTGAGAAAAAAATTTCTTTACCACTTATTTTTTGCCCCACTTTTTTTATTAAGTTTGATGAACTTAGATTAGGTTAGGTATTATTTAACTCTGAGTCATGGGTACTTATTGGATACTTGGCAGAATAACTTGTTATAACTTGGTCCTAACAAAGGCGGAGTCTAAGCAAAAATGTTCACTTGACCTCATATTTGGATTTCATTACTGAAGGATATTTACAGCTATACCACATTAATAAGGTCTATCTGCAAGTTTATTCAGTCATAAAAAAAAATATACCCTAAATGTGGACAATAAAAATCTTCTATTTTGGTACAAATTACTTGAAAAGTTGTAAGAAGACAAAAGCTGCATCTCTTCCATAAAGCGAGAAATAGAATAGCCAAGCCTCTTCTTGTCGTAAAAAAAAACTAATATTGTATTTTAGTATGTTGATGTACAAAACATTTTCTTCATTATTCTATGATAAAACAAGTCTAACAGGCATTATTAAAACATATATTATTAATTTTTTTTCATGCAATCCGGAAATAGCGACTACTATATCCAGGTTGATCGTGTTGAGGTCCTGTAAGTTACAGGCTAGATTACGAGCTCACTTACGGAGTTCGATGCCAAATATTTGTTTTGAGAATCCCGATCGGAGACTGTAAGTCCAGTTACTTGGTAAACAAGTAGATACAGTGAAATAAACTGATGTACCTAAATATTATGTAACTCAAAATATATTCCCAAAACAGCACGTTTACAGATGAAAATAAAAAAAAGCATAAATAATACAAACAAAATCAATTAATATGTTTTTTATTACAGTATTTTTAAATATCAGAAGCGTAGGTTCAGCGCTTCTTTTGTGTCTTTTTCCCGGTGAAGATGTAGTCTCCCCATGGCAGGTACTGGTCCTTTTGTACACTGCAGAAAGTGGTAGTTTCCTTCTTCTTCTTGTTGTTTTGGGTCTTGTTGTTTTGGGTCTTAGTGTGTTTTGTGGTCTGCAGTTTGTTAGATCGGGGGCCCTTCTCCTTCATCTGGCAAGGCTTCACCTCCACCTTAGTCACCTTCGATACAGTGCGTCGGAACACCA
>NW_024721472.1:0-12811 GCF_018991925.1 Homarus americanus | reverse complement strand
GAATGCACCTACTGTCAGGAGCCAGCAGCAAACCCACTTGAACACTATCTCCTCGACTGCGAGGTCACACAAAGCCTCCGAAACAGAACTCAAATCTCCCAGCGGCCACTCTAACCCGAAAGGCCCATACAGACCACATTCACCACCTACTCCGGGTTATCACACGATACCCACCACCCAGATAGCTTAGAAAGCATCCTCTCCCAGCAAGTGCGGACCCCAGTTCGGGGGGCGCGCCACTCCGAAACTGACCACGTCCAAGAGTGGGGGTTGGTGGTAAGCGTCCACTGATCGGTGGTCCGCTCACACTTGCAACCTGCAGTATCCTTCCAATCTGCAGGTGGGACCACCTCCAATCCCAATCCGGTCTGGCTGCTCCAGGAGCTCCAGCCGGAACCACCAAACGGGCCGCCTATAGGCAAAGGCCCGTGTCGGACTACGGTCCGACAATCTCAACAACAACAACAACAAGCCGGGGAGGTCACTCTACACTCGGCTACCGGACCAGCAATATCTCTCAACAGCTCCTCACCACACGCTCCCTCAGAAAGCTCCTCGCCCAACAGGAACTCTGAGCAAGCTTCTCCTGACCTAGTAACTCCTTAACACTGCACTGTTCAACAATATATACATATATATATATATATATATATATATATATATATATATATATATATATATATATATATATATATATATATATATATATATACAGAAAACGCATTGTGAGTTTCTATTCTACCTCAATCCTGAGTGTTAGATATATTACATGTACGTACGTTGTGAGACCATATAAAGAGAATTTGACAACCTTCCACAACAGTAAGCTACAATGGATTGCCGGTCTATTTTTTGATTGGTACAGTAAGACCTGAGGGTCCAGTCTTGTCTGAGTGAATTTAAGTAACATCTTATTCACTCGCTGTGCTAATAAATATTAAATTAGCAATTTACGAGTATCACAACTCAATTCCTTCTAAACATTGGTTCCCAGAAAATAATACTTACTCACGTGCCTATAAACACTCTACCAAACTACCCAAAAGCTTTCCGTGGGATATGTTATACAGTAATACCTCACTTTACGCGGTCAATTGAACCCAAGGAGGCCCTCGTAAAGCGGGAAACGTGTAAAGCGAACAACAGAACATATGGGAATAATTGAAATAGAGACTGGGCCGACCCCTAAACATTATGATGGTATGCACAGTTGCACACACACACATAATATAAAAAAGAAATATCAATAAGAGAATAATATACTGTACCAGGTAAAAGAAAAATCAAGGTTTAACACATATGTCACAGTAGGTTAGGTTAGAAAAATCAAGGTTTAACACTTACGTAAGGTTAGGTTATGTTTTAAGAAATCAAGGTTTAACACTAACCTAAGGTAAGGTTATGTAAGGAAAAATCAAGGTTTAACACTTCCGTAAGGTTAGGTCATGTTAGGAAAAATCAAGGTTAGGTTTAACACTTACATTAGTAGAAGAGATGGGTCGGCAGAGGGCAGGCTACTGGCCCTCAGGTAAATCACCATCACTGTCATCCACACTTATCAGAGCCTCCCTGACAAATCCCTCAAAGTCACCATCACTGTCTCTGTCTCTGTCACTATCACTGGCTTGGGCTGGCTGTGGTGGGTTGCTGGTGAAGAACTCGGTAATGCTTTGTTGACGGCTAGTGTTGATGTTGTCGTGATACACCTTGATGTAGGGCTCCATAATCTGCAACAGCTGGTTAGTGAAGACTTCATACCGGTTATCGTCAGGGTCGTCGGAAAGGAGGAGCTTCAGTTTCTCTACACACTCGATGGCACCCGTTACATGACCATGCGATAACTTGCCTTCTTCTCGGGTTGACGCACCGCCTGTCTCTTCACTGGCGTCATCGTCTTCTAACATCTCGTCGGCAGTCACATCAGGATCCCTTATCACCTCCATAATGTCGTCGTTGGTCGTCTCGAAGAAGCCTTTAGCTGTAACACTCTGCGCAGCTTCTCTGGCAAGGTCCACTGCTACTGCAACAGTCTGAACCTCACCAGTCACAAATTGACTCTGCCTCCCACCTGGGATACCTTGCAACACATGTCTCCATGCGTGATGAACCGTTGCTACAGACAGCTGATCCCGTGCCTCCACCACGAAGTCCACAGCTTTCTTGACGTTGAATTTCCTCCAAAAGTGTTTCACACGAACTTCTTGCTCTACCAACTGTTGTTCCTCGTCCTCTTCGCTCTTGCTATCGGTGTCACCCAGGTTACGCAACTCATCCTTGGTGTTGGTATAGTCGTTCAGGAGCTTAAACTTCTTTGCAGAGAATGCAGCTTTCACATTGCAGATTAATTCTTGGTCCATGGGCTGGATTAATGACGTAGTGTTGGGAGCAAGGAAGACCACTTTTACGTTGGGGTGACGATCCAACAGTAGGGGCGAGTGTCCTGGTGTGTTGTCAAGCAGCAACAAAATCTTGAATGGAACATTCTGTTGCTCACAGAATTTCTTCACGTCAGGAACGAAACAGTCATCAAACCAGGAGAGGAACAAAGTAGAGAACATCCACGCCTTACGTGCGGTCAGCCAGTGGACATTTATTGGTCATGTCCATGTTCTTGTAGGCGTGTGGCTTGCGGGCTGTGTGGATCACCGATAACTTGAGTTTACAGGAACCGGAGGCATTGCTGGTAAAGAGGACGGTGATGCACTCCTTCTGCAACTTCCGGCCCCGACACTTGCTGGCAGTCTTGACAACGAAGGTCTTGGAAGGTAGCTTTTTCCAAAAGAGACCGGATTCGTCCATGTTGAACACCTGGTCGTCGGTGTACTGTCCTTCCTCCATAATCTCACGTAAAAACGGAGGAAAATCCCTAGCCGCAACATTGTCAGTACTAGCTTCTTCACCACCAATGTTAATGTTGATGATCTTCTTCCTCTTCTTAAACCTCTGCAACCACCCAGAGGAAGCATTGAAGGGTTTGGGCTCTGCAATTCCCATCTTACATGACACTGCTGCGTACAGTTCACGTGCGTACTCCTGAACTGAGTGCATGTCGACTGCCATGTCCCGTCTTGCCTGAAGAATCAAGTAGCTCACAAGTAACTTCTCCGTCTTGAAAAGCACCTTGATGTGGCAATACTTGATCATAGAAGCACCTGTAGACTTTGTGATGTTCATGTGTTCTTTTATCTTGGCTGCATCCTTCTTGATTGTCCGGATCGTAGATTCGTTCACACCTTGCTGGCGAGCCAAATCAACCTGTCTTGTTATTTTCTCCAACTCTTGGATGATCTTGTACTTCACCTCGTAGCTTAGGGCACGTCGTAACTTCTTTGGCTTAGGGCGGCTGGGTCCAGGTAATGCAAGGTTTTTCTGTGGTGGTGGTGGTCCGGTGGCAGCCATTCTTATGAAACAATGGATATTGATATACACGGTGTAGCCGGGAGGGTGTAACTGACGTGGGTAGGTCAACGGGCTTCATCGCTCCCGAGGCGGGGCACGTCATATTACATTAAACCAATCACAGCTAGCGGGGAGGGAGGTTTGGCCCAATCACAGTCCGATACATCATATGACGTCACCGATAACGCAACAAAGACATACACTGCGCAACCTACTCGTGCCACTTACCCAACATGGCGGGAAGTTTGAATCCAAAAATGGTGCGGGGTGAGATGACCGCCAGCCCCTGCTCCGCGTAAAAGAGTAGATGCACCGCGTAAAGTGAACATTCCGGTTCTGGCGGGGAACTGCGTAAACGTAGAAACGCATAAAAAAAAAATGCGTAAAGCAGGGTAATACTGTATTCTAATGAAAGTCTGGGTGGTGGCAGGCTACCATTGTAAGTATAATAAGTATTGTACTAAGAATATCATGGTTCCCCAGACTAATCCACGGTTGAGAATATAATAAAACAGAGTATACTTCAGCAAGGTAAGGACATATAAATTCAGAAAATATTATATACATTGTATGAAAAGAATGAAAGACTTGGAAACTTTAAGCAGAGAAATATCAGAATTACTTATATAAGAATATAAGCAAGAGGATAAGGTATATATATAGATAAAGAATTAAAGAATAATAACAGAAAAGAATATCTCAATGATAAAATGTGAAGTAAAGGGAACTCGGCCCATAAATCATTGAGATTGTTCAATGATTTTAAAGTACAACTCCAAGTAATATGAAAGGCTTGTAATTCATCACAGTTATGTTTGGGACCAGGAAGATCTAGCAATTTGCTTATGGCTGTTTGTAAACTTAACTCTACATCCTTGAAATTAGCTTTTAAGACTGATACAGCTACATCATAATTGGCCTCTTCAATGGTAAGTTCTGATACTAGATCATAAGCTGCTCCTTTTAATTGACATAACAAATATGATAACTTATTAACTTTGGGCACTTCAACTCTTTCATGTACTTAATACTTGAATTTATCCCCAAAAGAGTTCCAATTTTCTTTTCCACTAAATTCAAGGAGTATTAGGGGAGGTAACTGTAGTCTGGGTAGCGCTCCGACACTGCTTCCTGGTTTACTATCTGGGTACTTAGCCAAATTACTCACATTTCTTTAGTATAGATAAGTAAGACTCCACTGAGGTTGTCTCTAGGTCCTACTTATCACTTAAATCCTCAGATATCAAATAATCTTCATACTTAGAGTAAGCTTCCTCATATTTTGTCCAACGACCCTTCAAGATTTAAATTTGAGTAGCTAAATCACCCTTGAAGATTGCACCAATTTGTAACAAATCTTTACATTAATTTACACTCCTAGTTACCCATCCCAAATTTACACTCACAAATCTCTTTAGAAGTCCCTCAGACATTTTGATTGTGGTGTAATAAAAGTATCTCTGGTGGATGAGCGAGGCGGATGGTATCCCACACAGTTTATGATAGAGGAAGTGTGGCAAGGGTGAGCGCGTGACACAAGACGTCCCCATATTGTCTCCTCATCAGCAGTGACTATAACATTCTGGTAGAAAAGGGCAATAATGTATCTGGTGTAATCCTTAGTAGGTGATCCTGTAGTTACATCCCTGGTGGTAATGTATTAGCCCCTGTCTTATAGGCATACGTATTTATATAAATGTGGGTTAATTACATGAGACTTGTATAACTATCATCCCCTGTAACTTTCCACTAGCTATGAGGTTCATGTTCAGAGCACGTGATAAGGTGTGCCCACGGGAAGCCACGTCACTTAGTGCTGACCTAAGGGATAAGTATCCGGCTCCCTGGCCACCTATTGTGGGCAGTAGTTTGACATCACTGACAAGAGGAAGACGTTATTTAGACCCATTGTTGATGTGCTCCGTCTTTCCTCGAGGGAGGACGTCGGATATATTCCGTTCTCCCTCGACGAGTCTCTACTCAAGATCACTCCCACTCTCACATCAAACGGACGTATTTTAGAAGAGCTAATATAAGTTAGCCTCCGTCCTCATTTAACACTCATAGCTACAGTGATTAAGTTACGGTGATAATTTTTTTTTAAGTGTACATAAAAACAATTTATAATAAATACACAAAAGGGACCTATTGGATTTCGTTACTGAAGACCCAATAAACTTTGATCTATATGTTAGTTCGTCTAAAATATAAGGTAACATGCTTCACAAGTGATTGTTACAAGTGGTGACAACCCAGGAAGATTGTTATTTATATGACAGCTTCACAAGTAACAGATACACAGTTGGTAAACGTAGAGATATTATTTTCTCCCCATTACTGTGTTATATACTGTTACCCAGAGGCTATAGTTACAGTAACAACGAATGCACCTTATTTCTGGGTAAACTTCAAACCTAAATTGTTTTACCCCTTTTTATAATTAATAATAAAGTTTATCACAATTAACGTATGATATAACCACAACTAACAATATGAGCATATTAGTTTAGGAGAGTATGAAACAAGTACCCAGTATAGGGAGCTTACGGAAACATTAGTGATCAATGTGAGATACCTGGGTCAACTGAGAGTAACCGACTGGTTATTTAATGACATCAGCTAGGCAGTGGTGAACAGAGGTCATGTGAAAGACAATAAAGGTTAGGTGACATGCATGTCACTTGCTTCAGTATTTACTAGCCACTTGTTCATAGTTTAATTACCCTGGGTGCTGTAATTATATAAAACTAATGCATGTAGCCCTAATAATACAAAATAAATATTACTGTCTGTGAGACAGGGGCTAATACAACTTCCCCCTTCACGTTCATGTGATCGAAGGTGGTGAAAGAGTGGTACGTCTAAGGAACAATTTGCCACGCCTTGCAGATGGCAACGATATTGGCAGTAACTGACCTGACTCTGATGGCGTGCCAAATTTGTTGGCGAGGGAGGTGACGTTGGAGAGTAGTAAGGAGGGGAGATTGTGTCATATTCGGTGAACTTCAGTGTACTGGTACGGTCTGTCAGGAGTAGGTTTCCCTGGTTTTCTACTGGAGGTGATGTTCCTGATGGACTTCTGTTTATGACGTCCTTGTCTACGACTATGAGAATGTGATTTTAGTAGTACTGTAACGACCACGGTCTTACACGTCAGTTAGCGCCAAAATCAAATGATTCATATTACGCTCAATAGCCCACAAAACATGTAACTCTGCTTTCGTTTGAGTCCTCCATCTGAGGAGTCCGTTTTCTCATCACTTCAAGACACCTCAGTCCTCCGTTATCCCATTTTCTCTGACTTACTGAAACCAACCTCTCTATAAAATGAATTTGAGTGTGAGAGAGAACACCCCTGTTTTGAGTCAACTTAGATAAGTCTGTTTACAGTGGGAACATTCAAGATCCATTGTGAGTGGAATTGAACGCTTTAATTGTCCTTAGTGTTAATAAAACGTGTCAAGGAAGTGAGTGTCGAGTTTGCCAGCTAGAGTGGCGTATTTTATGTCGTCCGTGGGAATATCCATGAGTTTCTAATCCACCCTTCTGGTATGAATACGGAGGCCCAAGCTGCCCCGCGGGTGCACGTATATACCTCTACACGAGGGAGAATCACGCATTCGTGACTCTTCCTCAACGTCTCTCCAGGTATGTTAATGTGTGTTCCCCGCCGCCTTTTAATTCAGTTTAACTTAGTCAAATTTGGTGAATATCAGTGTTCATGTGTTAACATAGTGAATTCTGTGCCAATTAAGTCGAGTAACGTAGAGATTTAGATATCGTCTGAACCGTTGCCAGGCGTATGTTTTGTATAGTTGAAGTTAGACCTTTACGCATTCGTGACTCTTCCTCAACGTCTCTCCAGTGTGTTGAGCTGAATACTCATCGGCTAACGTGGGGCGGTAACCGAGTTGGACGATGCCGTTAATTCGACAGGATTAAACTGGGAAGTCTGTTTCCCGCAAATCAGGCGCCAGCTCCCTGGGTGTGTGTCGGTCTACAACCAACCCCTAACAGCGATCTTCATTTGTTGTTGACCAGCGTTACCCTGGGGCACTCCTCACAATTACATGGGCCTAAGTATTATTGTATCTTGTTTAGGGGATAACTAGCAGAAATATAGTATCCCAGGTTAAGTATTGAACTGCTGAATGAGAGTTAAAAATGCCATGTTGTTCCTTGCGAATTAACAGGAGGTATTGTATGTAACTATAATTGTGGAGTTGTCCAGTGTGTTATGTATTCATCGGTAGTGACCATGAAATGATAATCTGAGAGTATAATGATATAACCAAGACGTGAAGAGTTAATTTGCTACTTGGTAAAAAAAGACCTGAGGGTCCAGTGATATCTGGTGTATACCCAGTACTGAATATAATTTGGCAGAGTAATAATACCACAATTGTCGATTGAGGTAATAAGTATTTGGAGGTATTTAATGAGGTAATAAGTTCTTGAAGTGTTTGATGACTTGATAAATAAATTGCAGTTCTGTTTTGTCTGAGTGAATCTAAGATGCATCTTATCCAATCACTGTGTTAATAAATATTGAATTAGTAATCTACGAGTATCACCACTCTATCCTTTCCCACATTGGTTCTCAGAAAATAACTAACTCACGTGCCTAGAAGCTCGCTACCTAACAGTTAACTAAGAGATGTTATATTCTAGAAAAATCCTGGGTGGTGGCAGGTCTACCGGTGTAAGTATAATAAGTGTGGTAATAAGAAAGACATGGTTTCCCAGGTTAATCCATGGTTTAGAATATAACTAGAACAAAATATATGGAAGAGATTATAATATATGAAAGGAAATGAAAAGAAAGAACATTGACTTGGAAAATATAAGCAAAGAAGCATAAGAGTTACTTATATAAGAATATATAAGAATATAAGGTATATAGAGATAAAGAACATATAAGAATATAAGCAAGAATATATAAGAATAAGTATATATATAAAGAATTGAAGAAGGATAACTATATAAAACAGGATACTCATTGGAAAGACTGCTATAACGAACATATAAGTATATGAATAAACAAGAAGACTAACAGAAAAGAATATCTGGATGGTAAATTATAAAAAGAGAGAACTCGGCCCGTTACAGTGGGTCAGTGCTGTGTCGAACCGTCTGTCCTCAAACGCAGGAAGGTTAATCGCACCCTCTCTTGTGAACACCGAGCAAAAGAAGCTGTTCAATGCCTTAGCTTTATCCTGGGCAGAATCTGCGTAACTACCATCTTCAAGCCTCAGGTCTGATACCCCTACTCGCGTTTTTAATTTTGATTTTGCATAGCGGTAAAACGCCTTTGGGTTTGACTTGACCTCGCTTGCAACCAGCCTCTGGAACTCTTTTTCAGCCCTTCTACACTCTATCTTTGCTTGGTTTCTGGTTCTTGCATACATCCTCCTGTCTTGCTCATCGTTTGACCCAACCCAAGTCTTGAATTTCTGGGTTTTCTTCTTAACTTTGTCGACCGCCGCATGGTTCATGTGTAGGGATCCCCTCGTATTCCTAGAAGCACTGGGTTTGATCTTGGGTATATATTTATCGATCAAATGGGTCACTTTACTAGTTATGATATTCAGCGTAGTTTCTGCGTTCTTGTACCTTAATGAGTCAGGCCAGTTGATACCACTCATCTCTTCTCTCATCACATTGTAATTTCCCTTGTAATATTTGCACCTTGGCCTGGCCTTATCCTGAACTAGGTAACAGTTAAATCTGAATGACAACACTCTATGGTGACTGGTGCCAACTGGGGCTAGATGCTCCAGTTTGGCCACCATACCCTCCTCGTTTGTTATGATGAGGTCAAGTGGCTTGGGTGTTTGCTCCCCTCTGTAATGTGTCGGGTCTCTATCATGTTGGAACAGAAAATTATCCTTCAGAGTTTCTACAAAAAGAGTAGCAGGGTTATTCAAGTCATTTGGGGTGGACTCGTTTCTCCAGTCGATGTCGCCATAGTTAAAGTCCCCTTGATAAGGAGGTGGCTTGGGTTGAGCATTGCCGCGTTGTTTATTAAGGTTCTTAAGTTCCTTTGATTTAGTGGGCCACAGTTTGGGGATCTGTAGATACACCCGACGATAAGTAAGTCCCCTCCCTTTAATTAAATTTTACACCACTTGGACTCTTCAAAAACATCCTCTCCCTGTACCCTCGCCTGGCTGGCTCTAAGGTCTTGCCTAGCATAGATAACCACACCCCTCTTGCACGTTTCTTGAGAAAGGTTCGTAAATGAATCATATCCAGCAATACTGAACTCACATTCCTCTGGGTTGATTCTACTGTTCTTGTACAACAGTGCTACAACTCCTACGATATCTGGTTGGTGTACTCTCAGAAGTGTTTCAAACTCCTCTCTCTTATCGAGAAACGTGTCAGTATTAGTGTACATGACATTCAAGCCAGAATTTGTTCTCGGTAACGTCTCTGCTCTTAGTAGTAACCCTGCCCCCCCACCCCCATTCTCAGAAGCTGCAGCATTTGCTAAGTACACTGTATTTTGCAGGGTGTGGTTAGAAATGTCATTGTTTACACGGCGCTCGCCTCCTCCTGTCCGGTAGGCGGAGCTGGTGCCGTGAATATCAGTGTTCATGTTTTAACATAGTGAAATGATTGTGTGCCAAGTATAATTAAAGTTATAGTGGATTCCTCCCCTACACACTTTTGTCGCTGAGTAGCCGACCCCGCGAATTCCCCAGTGTATGCCTCGTGGTCTAGGTCAACCAGGGCCGCCTTACATGACGGAGGTCAACTATTAAGCCACGCCTACCTCCGCTATATAAGATCTCACCTCGTGGTAACCTACATCGAGACCAACAGGAGGGACAATAGCAAAAAACTGTGAAGGAGGGATATACAAGTGGACATACCAAGAAAAATCCCTAAGTGAAGATTATGTCTGGTCACTAATCACTACGGACAAACTAAAGATTACGACCAATGACTTTAAAATAGTAGACCCGTCAGAGTTTAGAAGAGTCAGAAGCGGGAAACAGGACGATAGGTCTCCACTCCAACTGCCACAATCCAAGTATAAGAAATAATGGACAAACAGTAAGAACTTTAAGAATAATACAACACAACGTAAGAAACTGGAAGACCGAGAGAATTAACCTAAGTAATATATATCGCGAAATTGACCCTGACATTATACTAATAAACAGTCACGGTGAGACAGAAAACAACAACATAAAACTCTTTAACTATTATGTAAACCAAAGAAATAAATCGGGCGAGAAAAATGACGGAGTAGCGATAGCGGTTAAAAGAAACTTAAAATTTAAACTAATCGATGACTTCCAGGATGAATTTCTAGCAATAAAAATAAATACAACTGAAGGAGACGTAATTATTGCTACTACTTATCTGCCACCGAGACGACCCTACTTACCTATAGAAGACCTATTAAAATTGGCTAACAACAGTCATCCGATGTACATCTTAGGAGACTTTAACGCCAGACACAGGATTTTTGACAATACAAATAATAACGCCGTGGGAAACGCCCTTAATCAATTAATAAACCTAGGGAAAATCAATCATCTGGGTCCTAACTTTACAACCTGGAGAAATCACAATAC
This sequence comes from Homarus americanus, assembly GCF_018991925.1. Taxonomy (NCBI): domain Eukaryota; kingdom Metazoa; phylum Arthropoda; class Malacostraca; order Decapoda; family Nephropidae; genus Homarus; species Homarus americanus. The sequence goes on along the minus strand of NW_024721472.1, from coordinate 1,823 downwards.
ACAATCGACACCAGACAAAATTTTTACCAACAACAAAGCCTTTTTCAATTACCATATAATACAGGGACCTCTTACAGGCAGTGACCATCTGCCAATTATACTAACACTGTCAACAAGCCCCATACAGATACCAATAAAAAAGAGACTGAAATGAGTAAAATAGACTGGGACAACTTCAAAGACGACTTAAGTAATCACCACTCGATTAACCTACAAGGGAAAACAACAGAAGATATAGACTCAGAAATGGACAGACTGGACTCAGCAATAAAAACATCTATAACCAAACACACTCCTACTTCACACTTTAAAACATTACCCAACAACAGACTACCAGAAGAAGCTAAATTAATCCAAACCTATTACAATGAAATAAACAGGTATATGGAAAGACACGGCAGTAACAGATGGCTATATACGACACAGATAGCACTACAGATAAAATTAAGAGACGCATGTAAGGAAGCAAACAATAAAAAATGGAATGATATTATAATGGCGGCTGACATGACTAAAGACACAAAAACATTTTGGACTTCCATAAACAAGATGATGGGGCACAACAAGCAAAAAACACCATACATTAAAGACCAAAATGGAACAAAATTGCACGAGGAAAATGAACAAGAGTCAGCATTCAAAAGGGAATGGGTAAAAGTTTTTAAAATATCAGATGAGGAAAATGAAGATTTTGATAGTGAACACGAAGAAAGGATAGAAGACGAAATGGGAAGACATATACATAGAATCACCCCAAAGCAATATATAGACTATAACTTATTACCTAATAATCAAATAATAACCATGGGAGAAATGATGCACTGTCTGAGGAAGTTTAAGGAAAAAGCCCCGGGCTCACAGGTATTACACGAAATATGATCATGAATCTACCTGAAAACATCTTAAAAACACTATTAAACATTTATAACGCATGCTTAATAACCGGTTACTTTCCAGACAAACTAAAATATGCTAAAATGATATTTATTCCCAAGGAGGGTAAGGACAATAAGGAAATATTAAACTACAGGCCAATATCTTTATTAGAAATTACCGGGAAACTATTGGACAAAATTTTAAATTCAAGACTTATAACCTTTTTAACACAACATGGGAAAACTAACAACAGACAACATGGATTTATGCCCAATAGAAATACCCTAACTGCAATAGCTACAATAACGGAAATAATTGCAATAGAAAAAAGCAAGGGTAACCAGATCAATATAATTTTAAGGGACGTTTCTAAGGCTTTTGATAAAGTTTGCCATTTAGGCTTAAAATATAAAATATTAAAACTGGGACTTAACGAATACTTGCTAAGAATATTGTGTAACTATTTAGATGATAGGAGAGCACAAATTCAAATTGAAACTTTATGGGAACTATGTTTAATCTTGAGAGTGGAGTACCTCATGGAGGATGCCTTTCTCCGACACTATATACAATTTATACCTCAGACACACCTCAACCTACCCCCTTTAGCGAATATGTAATGTTTGCTGATGATATTACTCAAATAGTATCATACCCAGGAAAATCAACCCAATTTATGGCACTCTACACGGTAAGAGCGATAAAAAATATAAATAATTTTGAGAAAAAATGGAAAATCAGGACAAATAAGAACAAATTCAAGATAATACCAATAGCCAAGATCAAAACAAGTCCAGTAATAGTCGATCAGGAGCTATACCTATCAGGGTGTGTCATATGGAGGCGAATTTTTTTTTTTGAGTTTGAAAAATCGGCCCATGGTATTAATGATGTAGTTCTATGTGCAGAATCATGTGATATCTTCAGATTTGAAAAGTTTTCATTTT
>NW_024721471.1:0-34172 GCF_018991925.1 Homarus americanus | reverse complement strand
CATCAACCTGAGCTTCTTTTGGTTGAGTCGTATGAAGGTGAGTCTTTCTATTTCAATTTTGGCATACATGTCCATTACAAACTGAGAGACTGCATTGGTCTGTCAAACGGTAAAGGTACTTCCAAATAACATTTAGGTACAAGAGTTTGCTCCCAAGGATCCAGATTATACTAGATTATCATTTTTGCGTAAATGCGAAGATGTAATGAGAAATAACGATGTCATTAATAACGCTAGATAAAATTTCATACGTCCGAAGCCTTATCAAAACCGGTAGTCGGGCAGATAAAGTTATCTATGTTTCAGCCATTGATGAAAAAACGAATGATTATCAAACGTTTAGGAAACGATTCATTTCCTTTTTTGGGTCAGGCTCCAAAGGAGGTCCACTTACCTGGATTTTTAAGATGGCAGAGCGGACAGGTGACACTCTGCTAGCACATGACGCACAAGACGCCCAGATTTGTGCAGGACTCACTAAGATAGATCTGAAATCTTACATGGATTCCTCAGATTGGTTAGATAACAATGACAACTTGTCTAAGTAAATTTCTACAGGATTATTGAATTCCTTCAGTTTATCTTGTCATCAAATGAACCCTTACGTACGAAAGCCCAAAAGAAAGGATTTAAAAAAGGGACTAAACTTGTAGAATACGTAGAAGAAATTGCGGAACCCAAGGAAAATATCCCTCGGGCTCTGTCAGTGGCACCAGTCACCAGCTTCAAGGACCAACACAAGAAACAACCACAGTCTGTCAAGGGAACCAAACCAAAAACGAAACCTTTTTGCAAAATTTGCAAACGTAAGGGACATGCCACAGAAAAATGCTGGCTTGCACGACAAGCAGATAACTACCCAACCAGCCAGAGGCAAGATCGAAGAAAAGGATCCTCGCAGGACTTTAAAATTTCAGATAGTCCTGCTAAACCAAAAACTCCAAAGGGACATTAAACAGGATATAAAATGTCTCTAAACACTAAAGGCACTCCGAATAAATAGTGTACAATACATCAGTCGCCACACCACAAGACAGAAGATTGTAGAAATATACAGCGTATAAGGCAAGAAATTGAAAATCGACGGGAGACAGGTACACAGCCTTCGAGGGAAGAGGAGAGCGTCCAGCAACACGATCTAGGATAGCGTCAAAGGTTCAAGAAAAGAACGCTTCCATCACAGGCTCATTAATCGCCGCGTTGAACAAAGTGGAATTGTTGACTGTACCAGCAAGGATAGGTAACAATCAGTTATCACTAGATATAGATACGGGGGCCTGTGCCAATATTATCTCATTAAAGTCGTTCAATGAACTCCAGCGGCGATATCCTCCAAATAAGTGGCCAATAAGACTTACAGACATGTCAGGTAAAGATACAAGTACAGATACAGATGCAAGTAAACGTACAGATGCAGAAACAAGAACAGGTACAGATACAAGTACAAGTAAAGATTCCCGCACAGGTACACTTGCAAGTACAGGTACAGATCCAAGTAAAGGTACACGTTCAGATACAAGTACTTGTACAGATACAAGTACAAGTAGAGTTTCCCGTACATGTACAGATACAAGTACAGGAGGAGACACAAGTATATATACATATACAAGTAAAGGTTCAGATTCAAGTACAGATAAAGATACAAGTAAACGAGCAGATACAAGTACAGGTACAGATATAAATACAGATACAAGTACAGGAACAAATATAAATACAGATAGAAGTACAGGTACAGATACAAGTACAGGTACAGATGCAAGTAAAGGTACAGATATAAATACAGATACAAGTACAGGTACAGATACAAGTACAAGTAGAGATTCTTGAATGGGTACAGATACAAGTACAAGGTACAGATACAAGTACAAGGTACAGATACAAGTACAGATATGGACATAAATACAGATACAAGTACCGGCACAGATACAAGTGCAGGTGCAGACACAGTTTTAAATACAAGTACAGGAAGAGATACAAATAAAGATACAAGTACAGGTACAGATTCAAGTGCGGGCACAAACACAAGTATAGTTACATACAAGTGATCGTGGGCCCTTCGTGCCCAGTGGCGAGTCCGGTGGTACAGTTTACCGAGGCGTGAAAGTTCGAACGCTCGTGCTTGGCTAGCGGCAACCGCCGTGCGGCTGACAGTGACATCGTTTTCCTAATGGTCGTGGTTGTTATAATCATGGTCGTGGTTGTTATGTTCATGGTCATGATTGCTATAATCTTAGTCGTGGTTGTTATAATCATGGTCGTGGTTGTTATAATCATGGTCGTGGTTGTTATAATCATATTCGTGGATGTTATAATCATGGTCATGGTTGTTATAATCATGGTCGTGGTTGTAATAATCATTGTCGTGGTTGTTATTATCATAGTCGTGGTTGTTATAATCATGGTCGTGGTTGTTATAATCATAGTCGTGGTTGTTATAATCATGGTCGTGGTTGTTATAATCGTAGTCGTGGTTGTTATAATCATGGTCGTGGTTGTTATAATCATATTCGTGGATGTTATAATCATGGTCATGGTTGTAATAATCATTGTCGTGGTTGTTATTATCATAGTCGTGGTTGTTATAATCATATTCGTGGATGTTATAATCATGGACGTGGTTGTTATAATTATGGTAGTGGTTGTTATAATCGTGGTCGTGGTTGTTATAATTATGGTCATGGTTGTTATAATCATAGTCGTGGTTGTTATAATCATGGTCGTGGTTATAATTATGGTCATGGTTGATATAATCATAGTCGTGGTTGTTATAATCATGGTCGTGGTTGTTATAATTATGGTCATGGTTGTTATAATCATAGTCGTGGTTGTTATAATCATAATCGTGGTTGTTATAATCATGGTCGTGGTTGTTATAATCATAGTCGTGGTTGTTATAATCATATTCGTGGATGATATAATCATGGACGTGGTTGTTATAATTATGGTCGTGGTTGTTATAATCATAGTCGTGGTTGTTATAATCATGGTCGTGGTTGTTATATTGATGGTCATGGTTGTTATAATCATAGTCGTGGTTGTTATAATCATGGTCGTGGTTGTTATAATCATAGTCGTGGTTGTTACAATCATAGTCGTAGGTGTTATAATCATAAGATTAAATTAGTTTGTTATAATCATGACTAGTGATTGCGTCATATTCGTGGATATTACGAAATCATGGACGGTTGTTATAATTTGTGGTCTCGTGGTTATTTATAATCATGGTCGTGGATTTGTTATAATCATAGTCGTGGTTGTTATAATCATAGTCGTGGTTGTTATAATCATGGTCGTGGTTTTAATAATCATGGTCCTGGTTGTTATAAATCGCGTTGTTGATTGTTATAATCATAGTCGTTGGTATAATCATGGTCCTGGTTATTTATAAATAAGTGCGTGGTTGTTATAATAATCTTGGTGGTCGAGTGGTTGGGTACATAAATGCGAGGTCGTGGTTTGTAATCATGGTCTGGTTGTTGCAATCATAGTCGTGGTTTGTTATAATCATGGTCGTAGTTGTTATAATCATGGTCATTGGTTTAATAATCATGGTCCTGGTTGTTATAATCATAGTCGTGGTTGTTATAATCATGGTCGTGGTTGTTATAATCATGGTCGTGGTTTTAATAATCATGGTCCTGGTTGTTATAATCATGGTCGTGGTTGTTATAATCATAGTCGTGGTTGTTATAATCATGGTCCTGGTTGTTATAATCATAGTCGTGGTTGTTATAATCTTGGTCGTGGTTGTTATAATCATAGTCGTGGTTGTTATAATCATGGTCCTGGTTGTTATAATCATAGTCGTGGTTGTTATAATCATGGTCCTGGTTGTTATAATCATGGTCCTGGTTATTAGGTACTGTAAGTATCTAGTATACTATAGGAGGGAATGAATAAAGGTTAGAATAATTAGTTAAAGAAATATTCGCTATAAGGTGAGGTTAAAATCATTAAAAAAATCATATTATTATGAATCACCGATGATCAATCCGACATAAATTATATTATGAAGTGAAGTGACCTTGATTCTGGTTAGATTAGTCACCATCTGCTGAAGTCATCACCTGTGTTAAGTCATCATAGACATCATCTACGTTAGTCAGTTTTAGGCCCATCTCACATGACTGACCGACCATCGATGTTCTTTCCGCGCGAGGGTGTTAGTTTTCAATGCGTCTTATTATTTACTCTGGTGGATGTAAGACCAGCTACCCTCACTGAAGCAGCTATGGTCAATTTGGTGTTATTCTTTTTTATAAATGCCTTCTAATCTGTCTCAAGTCTATCCGTCCTGTCTATTGCCCTCCCAACTGTCTGTTCATCTACGTGGTGTTTGACCGTGAGCCCGTCTGTACTCTTTGTGTCGTCAAATCTGTCTGTCTTATCCGTTGTCGGCGTGTGTCTGCCTATTTGTCTAATGTGAACCAGTCAGTCAGCTGTCTGTCTGTCATGTTAGTTGCCATATTGTCTATTTGTGCATGTATGAATCTGTCTATTTTTGTCAACCTCCTGTCTGTTTCACTGTCTATAGTCACCCTGTGTAGTCATGTCTGTCTGTCTGTATGTATGTGTCTGTTGTCTTTGTCTTTCATAAGTCTGTCTATCTGTCTGTCTTTCTGTGTGTCCTTGAATCTGTCTGTATTATGTCTTTTGTTTGTCCGCTTCTCTCTCTCTCCATTTTTATCCGTACTATCTCTATCTTTATTTATATATCTCTATGTCTCTCCATTACACAACTCATCATATTTAGCACTTTTTCTTCCTTATTAAATAGGTGATTTTAATATGGTATTCTGGGAACTTTAAAAAACACATCCCTCCATTCATACCTCCACCTCTCACTATCCCTCTCTCCGGTCAGTTTTCCCCTCAGCGTGTGTGTAGAGAGGGTGTGTGGTGGACCACCTGTGATCTTTTTAAGATTACGGTGGTACACACTGGGATTAGAGGAGCAGGATTCTCTCAGGGTGTCACCGAATATTAGGTGTTCTTCCTAACACTATCACTTGGAGGATTACCTTAACCGATAAGTCAACAACTGCAAATATGGTGCCTGTATAAGAGGTGAACTAACGCGTCGTGGGTTGAGCACTGTGGGGTGGGTGTAAGTGCCAGCCAGGCAGGCCTACTCCCGCGGTCACCCCCGGCCATGTGGTGAAGGTTTGTATAAACAAACCCCCCCTCATATGGTGCCACGCTGGATAGTTCTTTTGAAACTAAAATTGACTTTGATGCTGTATCTAACCAGGAAAACAGAGATACAATTGAGATACAATTAAGAACAAGTGTAGTGTAATAAAAGCGTTTATAAACTGAGAATACTCCTGTTACCTTGGTCCCCCCCCCCGACACCACACTCCCTCCGCTCCCAGCCTCACACCGTTGATGTCAGTTTCCCCTGTCCTATAAGAGGGTTTACGCCTCAAGGACACCGCTGGCCTACATATCGCTTCTCTGCCCCAGTGTATAAGACCTAGATTCCATCTATTCTAACATTGGCAGGAGTCAACGCTGGGCGGCGCTCTGCCGATGTACCTGACGAAGATGATGACGACAGTCATGGCGACACTGAAGCTGGCTTTCAGAAGTTTAAGACACGTCAGCAGAAACGCAAAATGAGGACCCAGGGAAGGAAGCAGAAGAGAGCCAATAGGTGCATACCTCCCATTGCTCCCCAGGCTAGCTAAATACGCCTTGCCTTCCCTGAGAACACAACCAATTTGATGAAGATTAATTGGTTGACTGCCCTGAATGAGGAATATTGCACGGCTCCGGTGAATGTTGTCTTGCCAGGTAGCGCCCCTCGTTTTGTCTATGTAGGCCGAGAGGAGACGGATGCTATCCAACACTTCATTGATGGTAAGGTCGGCTCACTACATCTCATTAAGTGGGATGTGCCTGTTCGACCCCAAAAAATGAAGGAATACCTTGTCACTCAATTCCCCAAGGGTATTCCCCCCAGTAGAGCTCTGTCACTTCAGGGCGTCCACAGAGCAAGAAGACTTTATAAGGATGGTGCACAGCTTAGTAGGATCATCGTTGTTTGGAAAAGGAAGGAACCACCTCCTGAGGAGTACTGCTTCTTCGGCAGCATGTACGGTACCCCAAGTCACATCAGTCAGTGGACTCCTCCCCCTGTGGTGTGCTACAACTGCTTCGGGGTCAATCATGTGGCGAAATACTGTCACAAGACAGCCAACTGCGGCTTCTGCGCAGGAATGCATAGCACGAGGAGCTGCCCCACCAAGGAAGCTGCCTCTCAGGAGGGGAGAGAGCAGGACTCCCCACCTGGGTGGCAGTGTGCCAGATGCAGGAAGAAGGGTGTGACGGTCTGGCATCCAGGTTGCCCTGGGAGCCCGCCTCCACTCACAATAGGGGTCACACTCAGTGCCGCCATCGCCAACACTACCGGGTTTCCTCCAGCGCCTGAAATCAACAGCTACACCTCCCCACCCAGGAGGCAGTGTTCCAGGTGCAGGGAGGAGGGTGTGACGGTCTGGCACCCAGGTTGTCCTGGGAGGCCGCCTCCACCGACAAAAGCGGTCACACTCAGTGACGCCAACGCCAACACTACCGGGTCGCCTCCAGCGCCTGAAATCAACAGCAACACCTCCCCACCCAGGGGGCAGTGTCCCAGGTCCAGGGAGGAGGGTGTGACGGCCTGGCCCCCCAGTTGTCCTCGGAGGCCGCCTCCATCCACAATAGCGGTCACACTCAGTGATGGCAACGCGGCTGGATCGCCTCCACCACCTGAAGTCAACAGGCACAGTGACTCTCCTCCGTTAGCCAATGCAGGTCAGGTTAAAGCCTGCCAAGTAAGTGTACCAGTGAACAATGGCAGTAATAAGTGTTAGTGGAGCTTCTGAAGGAGCTGGTGCCTCCTCTCATAATGATGCCAACTTGAGGGTGAGTAGCCAGAGCGAGACCGATAGTGATGGAAGCATGGATGGGGAGAATGAGCCCCAGACTGCCAGCGTGGTCTCTATAATAGCCCCAGGTCTGAAGACTGTCCATGACCCTGTACGTTTTCCATTGTTTACTGGGGATGAACTCGCGGGACTGATGAAGGAAACTGAGTATAGAAATCCTACTGGAATAAGGGCCGTGAAAAACATTCTCAAGAAATCCAGAGGTGAAGAATTTGAATTGGTCAACTTATTGGTCAGGTTGATCTATGAAGCCAGCACGCGACTCTCTATACTAAATTCAAGGTGGAACGAGTAACACGAACGCTTAAGTTCATTTCATGGAACATCCGGAGTGTTAATCGCAGAATTAATGACCTACAATGGTTTGTTAAAGTTTTTAACATTGATGTAATTGGTTTACAAGAACCTTACACGTCCAGCACCCAGAAGAAAGTTGCACCCAGGATAGCTGGGTTTACAGCATATAATAGTGGAGCAGGAAGTGGCCTGCTCACATATGTAAAGAATGGTCTGGTCTGTAAATGGATTAAAACTCACAATGATGAAAGTATTCACTATCAACAATTTACAGTAAAGACAGCAAACAGTCAATTTTCGCTGTATAACATCTATGTTCGGTGTAATGAACTGCGAGCGGACGTGTTACCAAAGCCATCAGGTAACAATGCTATGCTGTGTATGGGTGACTTTAACTCTCGTCACACTGTCCTCGGTGATGTCCAGTGTAACTCTAATGGGAGGGTGTTCGTGAATTACATCAATAATCATAATATCACTGTATACGACACAGACAAAGTGACACATCTGTTGGGGGGCAGACTTGATTATGCGATTGGGTATAACCTAGTAGACAGTAATGTCAAGGCTAAGGTCATCTCAGACCACCTAGCCAGTGATCATTTTGCAATACTTACTGAATACACTGTTGCTGATGTCAAGTGTGAACCCCATCCTAAGCTCAAAATTAACATCCCAGATAATCTTAAACTGCACTTCAAGGCCTACATCCACAGATGGTATGCTGGATATACACCTGGGTCAGTGGATGAATTTTGCTGTGATCTTGTAAATGTCATTACCACATATTATACCACCTGGGTTAAGTCAAGGAGGAAGGGGGGGCAGCACTAAACCACCTCTGTGGACACGTGATCCCCCCCTCACCAAAGAAGGAGAGAAGGTAGAACAGCTTGCCAACACTTATAAGCAAAATAAAACTAGTGATAACTTCTTGGCATTCCTCAAAGCTAACAGAGAATTTCGTGAACTGAAAGGTCAGGTGAGAAACACCTATTAGGAACAATTCTTACAGGGGATTAATAGAATAACCACTCTAGCAGAAGTGTGGAACAAAATTAGAGCCATTACCAAGTCACCCACCCCAGTCCAGCTTCATCACAGCCCTGCAGAATATGCTGACATGCTATTAGACCACTGGTGTAGTGTGTCACAAATCACTTCCCTGCCTCCTGACATACAGCAATATCTTAACACCACACACATTAATAGGGGTTTCAATATTGAAATAGCCTGTTCCTCACCAGACCTTACCGACCAGTTTCCTATAACACACCACGAACTAACAACAGCACTAATGAAAGGTGAGTCATCCTCCCCTAGTGAGGATGGCATAACCTATAACACCCTGAGATTGTTGAATGAGATCCCTACCCATCCACTTGACCTGTATCAAATGAGCCTCACACAGGGTATTCTGCCTAAGACATGGACTCATGGAAACATAGTACCAATCCCTAAAGCTAATTCTCCAAACTTCAGGCCAATTTCACTCACATCCTGTATGTGTAAAGTCCTTGAAAGAGTTGTTCTAAACTGTCTCATGTTTCAAGTCAAAGACAAACTCGCCCCTAATCTATACGGATTCATGCCCAGGCGTAGCAAACAGACATGCTTTGCAGAATATCTTGTTCACTCAAAAGATAAGACACAAACAGTCTTCATAGACCTTAAATCAGCCTTTGATGTAGCTAATAGAGACATTATACTTGAGCAACTAGCTAATTTTGGCATCCAAGGTAACCTCCTGTCATGGATAAGGGGTTATCTGTCCAACAGGTATGCCAGTGTTCTGTTTAGGGGAGTTAAAAGTGCCAGAATGAAATCATTTGAGCTTGGGACGCCTCAGGGAGGAGTGTTAAGTCCTATGCTCTTTAATATACTGATGCACAAGCTTATTGCTGACATTCCAGTTCAGCCAAACGAAGCCGTAATATGCTATGCTGATGATATCTGCATTATGACACAAACCAAACTCAGGCTCCAAGCCTTGCTGGATGTATTTGCTCGGAGAACTGTGGAATGTGGTCTCATAATATCTGTTGACAAGACGAGGGTCCTCAATCCTCGTCCTGCTCACCCTCTGCCTCCTGACTTTAACATTAACAGCATGCCCTTGGAACTATGCAGCTCCTATAAATATCTTGGCATTTGTGTGAATGATGCAAACTTTGTCAGCAACCTTTGTGCCAAACTAATGCAGCGCATTAAACCCCTCAGAACCCTTTCTCTCTTCACTTCATTCGTTCTGTAGTTGACTATCATACTCTCCATCTTGTGACTCTTCTGCCTAAGCAACTCAACAGCCTTGAGGTAGTGCAAAATGAAGCCATGCTCATCATTCTAGGATGCCCAAAATCAACCAGAATTGTAAGCATGAGGAAAGAGCTCGGACTGCCCTCCCTATCTGAGAGGATAGTTCTATTCAATACTATGTTTTGTGTCAAATTTTTGAAGAACAATGGTTCCCAAACTACAGCTCAAACTGAGTTGATGTTCTATCTAAGTAATCCCGACCATCTCGCTAACCTTCCACAAAAGACTCTCTTTGAGGCGTGGCTTCGTAAAAGTGTTGCAGATCTCTTGAAACTGAATGTCCCACTCACCCCAGACGAACCTATTAATGCCATTCCTCCTTGGCTGGATATATCAGTTCCTATTAATTACACTCCTGTTGGTAGTAAGCAAATGTTAAACACCGATGTGGTGAGATGCGTCACACTAGAAACTATTAACAAACACATAGAAAGTATTAAATCAAGTGAATGTTATGCTTTTACTGATGGATCTGTGCAGACAAACACAGGTAGAACTGTGCAATTGTAATATATAAAGAAAAAGAGATGATAGTGTCAAACAAGCAAAGGCTGAACAACTGGGCCAGCACAACACAAACTGAACTAACTGGAATCTACTTAGCCACAGACTACCTCAAAGAAAATGGAGGTGGGGTGATATTCTGTGACTCTCAAAGTGCTTTGAAATCAATGAACAGCACGTCAGGCTCTATGTCTAAAGTTGAATGTGATATTAAAAGGAATGTGATAACTGCCAATGAGAACAACTTTCGTATGGAATTTGTGTGGATTCCGTCCCATGTTGGAATCAGGTATCATGACCGTGCTGATAGACTGGCCAATGAGGCATGTAAGAAAGAAAATGTTGACTGTGACCTTGGCCTCTCCAATGCTGTAATTAAAAACATTCAAGTCAGAATCATGAACTCTGATCTAGAAGAAGTGGGAAATGCAGAGAGACCTGGCAGTTGTAGCATTAGTAAATATGACAAATTTTGTGACAAGAGGTACCGGTATGGCCAGCATAAGGACATAACCAGACAATGTGATGTAGTCGTGGCCAGAATTAGGCTAGGATACAGACATATCTGGCAAGTTAGTAACGCTGTACCCTTACCTGAACACTCAGCATGTAAACATTGTGATAAACCTATAAAGCATACACTTGAACACTATATTATTGAATGTGACACTGTCAAAGACTTCAGGCCACCTGACTTATTGCATCTTGAACTATGTAATTACTACATTGAATCAGGGGTGCTTGAGGACATTCTTGCTGTTTATCCCAAATTTGCTAGCCCATGCTGATTAATCTTCAATTAGAATATGACTCCAATGTATGTGATCCACTGACCTATATATACTGCTAATGAATATGATGTATTTCCTTCTTTGTGTGCGAACCTCTGTCCTGCATGGCGGTGAACAGTGGCATTACCCACATGAATCTGACCTATATATAGTGTCAATGAATATGGTGCATTCTTTGTGTACGAACCTCTGTCCTGTATGGCAGTGAAGAGTGACATTACCCACATGAATCTGACCTTTGTATGTGTGTGTATATGTATATATGTATATATGTGTGTGGTGATATTAATTAACTTTGCCATTGACAGTATGTCCATGATTTCAACAAAAATGAATAAGTCCTTCTAAAGTAAATGGAATTGATTATATTATTATCTTTTTGGCCATCCAGCGAATTTAATGATTTTAAGTTGACCGATTTTTACCAGTTAAGTTAGGTTACGTTAGATTAGTTAAGTTGGGTTAGGTTAGGTTTGGTGACATTGAAATTATGTTTTTTCAAATGCCAAGTAGGTGGATGACCTAAACATTCATTTTACCAAATTGATTATGAGCAGATCAAAAACATTAGTCTTGTTCTTTTTACAATTTCAGACTCCGTAAAGTTCAAATAACAATCACTTCATGATAGATGTTTCACCCTATACAGTAAAGCTACTTTATGTAAGAGGAAAAAATTAGCACCAAATTGTATTGTTTAATACCAAAAGAAGTCATTCATGATAATATTTAATAACAATATTTCAGGTATTACGACCTGGTCGTCGGGACGGAACACCATCGTAAGTCGAGGAGAGACTGTAATACATTTTCATCTTTAAACTCCTTGTATCTTACCTAACTCACCTTGATGCTCCACTCAATTACAGCTAGATGTAATAATTGTAGAAAGTAATCACATGCATGACTCCCTTTACCGTTAATTGTTTTTATATTACAATTCTTGGATATTCAAAGATAATGAAATTATGAATCTTCAATAAATGTGATATACGTACATTCTAATGATGACAACAGAAATATGTCAGACTTGACTAATTAACTGTAACCAGAAATTAACCTAACTGAATTTGTCCTTAATCCAACCTTTAAAATATGAAAGACAGTATACTTTATTTTATGATAGTTATGCCAGTTTCCAGTTAGGTTAAGTTAGGTAGGTTATGTTAACATTTTTATATAGATCATTAAAATTTTAAAGGGCTTTTAATTTTTGTTCTATGAATTTCTCCAAAAAAAGGGATCAAAGTTTTGGAATCACCATAACAATATACACTACAGTACATTAAAAAAACAATAATTTTTTTAGTGTGTGTTGCATATCAAACCAAACAAATCTGAGTTTCCTTTGGAAATATTTATTTATATATTTTTTTGAACAGACACAATTACCCTATAGCTATAGCTACTCTTTTTAAAATTCTTTGGTACTTGCAGCAACAGTTGCTGCAACTTATCGCTTTGGCCGTGCTGTCGTTCTGTAATGGACCTTCGAATCTTGTTTACTTCACTGGTATCCACCTCCCCTGTTGCATTCTGAGCTATTATGTGGTCCGTGAGGGCTGCCGTGAGCTTAACTGATTTTTGTTGTTCGGTGGCAGCAATCTCCTCTGGATTGGTCAAAACCCATTCCTCCCAGTCTCGGTGGTAGTGCAAGGAGTGATCTTTCTGCTGGGGTTAAGTGAGGGTGTTTCACTAATTTGGGAATGAAATTGACGCTGATATCTTCTTCAAGAGGGTGGAGGAGGGGTCCGATATCAAGGATAGTGCGCATCAGGTAGTTCCAGCGATGCTTGACTCCATGGTGTGAATGCCGCAAAAGCCACATGTGGCTCTGTGTTAGCAATCTTAGACAGAGCTTGGATTTCACTAACCCACTCATTCACCTTTCCTGTTACGTACTCGATCTTGAAGTCCATCGTGCCGATTACTGCGCCTAGGTGTCTTTGGCCATCCTTTGTTATTTTGACCTCACTTCCACCGAACACCTCCATTGCCCATTCATAATGTTCTGGCTTCACAATGAGGAAGGACTTGCTGGCGTTTGGGTGATACCCTATCTGTGGACCTCGTGATGTTACCAAGTCCCACCACTTTTTGATGTCCTCCACTTTTCCTGCTCCTGTAAGGTCGTCAGCGTAGGCCACTTGCTTGACCTCAGTTGTTTCAAATTTTATTGTGTGTTGGAGCAAGGATAGGCCTATTGCGTACATTGACATTGCAACAGGGTCCCCCTGCGTTGTTCCCTCAGTTGACTGTATGATGGTATCACCTCTTAGAGCCTTGTTGTTTACTATATAGAGGTCTGATGGATTCCTATAGGAGTTTTCAACATACATTGCAAAGCTTGGACACTTGATCTTGAGGTTGTGCAGTGTAGCCTTGCGGTTAAGTATGTTGAATGCGTTTGAAGCGTCCACCAGGAGAACGGCCTCACAATCACGCTGCTCAAATATCGTTCTCATGGCGTGAATGGCAGCTTCCCCTCCAGCCTGGTGGCCAGCACAATTTGCAGGTTCCCTGCTGCTGCTATGACATCATCCTTTACCACCTCCATTGTGCATTTTCCGATGATCCGCCTCAGCACTTCCCCCACTTCTGTAGGCCTACATCCTGGATTCTTATCCAGCGGAATGAGGCGGCAGGCCGTCAGAGCATGGAGGTGTTGGCAGCACGAGAATGTTAGCTTTCTTGCAAGGACGGCAATGGCAGTGCAGAGATCACTTGCTACGGGGCCAAACTTGTTAGTGCTGAGGATGACTCTCCAACCGTTTGTAGCCAGACCTGAAGGGCCGGCACCTCCCTGAGTCTTCAGTGCCTTTTTCCACACCATCCCTCCTGTAATTTTCTCGAACAGGACAGCATTAGGTGGGATATAGTCACCCTGGATCCTGATGCCTTCGTCTTCACTTGCAGGGGGATGTTTTTCTTTCAGTTGTTTTAATGTCTCTCTGTTTATTGGCAGAACCCCACCGGAGGATTCTTCTGTGAGAGATCTTACCGCCAAATACACTTTTCCCACACGCATTTTGTTTCCAAACTTTCTTGCAACGTCATCGGTGTTTTGCTTTCCGTCTTCTATAAATTTCAGTCTCTCCTGCAGTGTTCTTGCTTCACATAGGAGATCATCAAGGGCCCCATTCTGCCACATTGTCAATCTTCTCTTCATTGCTGCCGCATTTTCTTTGCGCTTAGTCTTTGTGTGTGTCCTCTGACAGGATAGATGTGGTATTATTACCAGTATTTGAAGAGCTAATGGGGCAAGGAAGCAGTCCTGAGTGCACTCAATTATGAGGCGAATCATCTCCTGAATCATTTCTTTGGTGGCCGTACACTTGGGTGGTTCAAACAGGTTACCTGGCGACTACCTGACAATTTCTGAGTAAGTTTCTTTAACCCATATGTCCGCATTTTCCATCGACATGCCATTCCACTGTGGTGGCTGTCTCTCATTCACCTCGTGGACATCTGCAATTATTGGAGCAGCGTTTATTAGTACTACATTTTCAGGTTGAGTAGACTCACTGCTATCATTTAGGATATCATAGGACGGTTTGGTCCCGGCGATATCCACTGTGGCCTCCTGTGTCGGCTCCCTGCCATGTGGGTTCCGTCAATTGTTTCCCTTTCTGCAAACCACACATGGCCGGGTGTTTCTTGCACAATCACAGCTAGTGTAATTTTGGTTCTGGCTAGCACAGATGCAGCAATGTCTATTACCCGTCATAGTGTTCCGCACCTTGGGCGACAGTTACGTCCGCCTCCGATATCTGCTTTGTTCCCATACAGAAGAAGAAATTAGTTCTTATGAGAAACGGGGGTGAAAGGTGACAGGCTGGACTGCTGTGTCCGGGTAGTAGGGGCATACGTGCGCACGTGGATGTATAGGCCACCCCTCTGTGGGCGACAATCCACACATCAGAATGATACACTGGGAGCAAGAATTGTCACACCTAACACTTGTTTATATATCCTTGGCAGAAATAACCACTATTTCTATGGTCGCACTGATGTAATATTAGTTATATATACTCACTTGGTCGGCCGTCACTACATGAAGTGGCCCTTACATGGGGAGGCGACCGCAAGCGTAGAACACTTGGCCCCATTGGGAAGAGAGTCTCGATGCCACCCCTGCCAAAGTAGGCCTATCGACACTGGCACTGGCTCCTGCCACCTGCTCTAGCCGTCCCGCCAGATACTCACAAATCGCTTGGTGATCGCCGGTGAGCACACGGAATATTTGCGTTTAATGTCGTAAGGGATGAGAAGAACCTTCGATGACAATACTTAGGGTGACATCCGATATTTACCGACACACTGTGAAATTCCCACTCCCACACTCTGAATATGTCCCCTCCAATAACACTTTAGATCAGGGAGGACACTCCACCACACCCACGCCTCGCTGGCCCACTACTACAAGTAAAAAATCTAGGAAAGGTATAGATACAAGTACAGGTACCGAGACAAGTACATGTCAGATACATGTACGTATATCTAATATAAGTATAGGTTCAGATACAAGTACGGATACAGATACAATTATAGACACAGATACAAGTATAGAAACAGATACAAGTACAAATACAGATACAAGTACAGGTATAGATACATGTTCAGGTAAAAATACAAGTTCAGATACAGATGCAAGTACAAGTAAATATTCCCGTACAAGTACAGATGTAAGTACAGGTACAGATACAAGCAAAGGTACACGGTCAGATACAAGTAAATGTACAGATACAAGTACAAGTAAAGATTCCCTTACAGGTACAGATTCAAGTACCCCAGCAGACACAAGTAGAGATACATATACAAGCACAGGTTCAGCTACAAGCGCAGATACAAGTACAGGTACAGATACAAGTACAGGTACAGATGCAAGTATAGGTACAGATACAAGTACAGGTACAGATGCAAGTGTATGTAGATATATAAATACAGATACAAGTACAGGTACAGATACAAATACAGGTACAGACACAAGTACAGGTACAGATGCAAGTATAGGTACAGATACAAGTACAGGTACAAATACAAGTACAAGAACAGATGCAAGTACAAGTACAGGTACAAGTGCATGTACATATATAAATACAGATAAAAGTACAGGTACAGATAAAACAACAGGTACAGATACAAGTACAGGTACAAATGCAAGAGCATGTAGATATATAAACCCAGATGCAATTACAGATACAGATACAGGTACAGGTACAGATACAAGTACAGGTACAGATATAAGTTCAGGTACAGATACAAGTGCATGTAGATATATACATACATATACAAGTTCAGGTACAGATACAAGTGCATGTAGATATATACATACATATACAAGTTCAGGTACAGATACAAGTGCAGGTACAGATACAAGTACAGGTAAAGATATAAGTTAAGGTACAGATACAAGTGCATGTAGATATATAAATACAGAAACACGTACAAGTACAGATACAAGTACAGCTAAAGATACAAGTACAGGTACAGATACAGCTACAGGTACATATACAAGTACAGGTACAGATACAAGTTCAGGTCCAGATACAAGTACAGGTACAGATACAAGTACAGGTACAAATACAAGTGCATGTAGATATATAGATACAGATACAAGTACAAGTACAGATACAAGTACAGGTACAGATACAAGTACAGGTACATATGAAAGTGCATGTAGATATATAAAAAAATACAATTACAGGTCCAGATACAAGTACAGATAGAGATATAAATACAGATACAAGTACAGTTACAGATGCAAGTACAGGTAACAATGAAAGTGCGGGTAGTGATACAAATACAGATACAAGTATCGGTACAGATACAAGTACAGGTACAGATACGTGTACAGGTACAGATACGTGTACAGGTACAGATACAATTAGAGGTACAGATACAAGTACAGGTACAGATACGTGTACAGGTACAGATACAATTAGAGGGACATATACAAGTACAGGTTCAGATACAAATACAAGTACAAATACCAGTACAGGTACAGATACAAGTACAGGTACCGATGCAAGTGCATGTAGATATATAAATACATATACAAGCACAGGTACAGATACAAGTATAGGCACAGATGCAAGTACAGGTCCAGATGAAGGTACATGTACAGACATAAATACAGGTACAAGTACAGGTACAGATACAAGTACAGGTACAGATACAATTACAGGTACAGATACAAGTATAGGTACAAATACAAGTACAGGTACAGATACAATTACAGGTACACATGCAAGTACAGGTGCAGATATAAGTATACGCACAGACATAAATACAGATACAAGTACAATTCGAGACTCTTGTATGGGTACAAATGCAAGTGCAGGTACAGATACAAGTACAGGTCCAGATGAAGGTACATGTACATTGTACAGATATAAATACAGGTACAAGTACAGGTACAGATACAAGGACAGGTACAGATACAATTACAGGTACAGATACAAGTATAGGATACAAATACAAGTACAGGTACAGATACAAGTACAGGTACACATGCAAGTACAGGTGCAGATATAAGTATACGTACAGACATAAATACAGATACAAGTACAAGTCGAGACTTTTGTGTGGGTATAAATACAAGTGCAGGTACAGATACAAGTACAGGTACAAATGCAAGTACAGGTACAGATACAAGTACAGGTACAGATACAAGCACAGGTACAGATGCAAGTACATGTACAGATATAAATACAGGTACAAGTACAGGTACACATACAAGTACAGGTAGAGATACAAGTGCAGGTACAAATACAAGTACAAGTACAGATACAAGAACAGGTACACATAAAAGTACAGGTGCAGATATAAGTATAGGTACAGTTATAAATACAGATACAAGTATAGGTACAGATGCAAGTACAGGTACAAATGCAAGTACAGGTAGAGATACAAGTACAGGTACAGATACAAGTATAGGCACAGATACAAGTACATGCACAGATACAAGTACAAGTGCAGATATAAGTATAGGTACAGATATAAATACAGATACAAGTACAGGTACAGATACAAGTACACGTACAGATTCATGTACAGGTACAAATACAAATGCAGGTACAGATTCAAGTACAAGTACAGATACAAGTGCAGGTACAAATACAAGTACAGGTACAGATACAAGTACAGGTACAGATAAAAGTATAGGTACAAATACAAGTACAAGTACAGATACAAGTACAAGTACAGATACAAGTACAGGTGCAGATATAAGTATACGTACAGATATAAATACAGGTACAAGTACAAGTCGAGACTTTTGTATGGGTAAAAATACAAGTGCAGGTACATATACAAGTACAGGTACAGATGCAAGTACATGTACAGATATAAATACAGGTACAAGTACAGGTACACATACAAGTACAGGTAGAGATACAAGTGCAGGTACAATTACAAGTACAGGTACAGATTCAAGCATAGGTACAAATACAAGTACAAGTACAGATACAAGTACAGGTACAGATAAAAGTACAGGTGCAGATATAAGTATACGTACAGTTATAAATACAGATACTAGTATAGGTACAGATGCAAGTAAAGGTACAGATATAAATACAGGTACAAGTACAAGTCGAGACTTTTGTATGGGTACAAATACAAGTACAGGTACAGACGCAAGTGCATGTACAGATACAAGTATAGGTACAGATACAAGTACAAGTACAGATACAAGTACAACTACAAATACAAGTACAGGTACAGATACAAGTACATGTACAGATACAAGTACAAGTACAAATATAAGTACATGTACAGATACAAGTACAAGTACAAATACAAGTACAGGTACAGATACAAGTACAGGTACAGATTCAATTACAGGTACAAATACAAGTACAGGTACAGATACAATTACAGGTACAGATAAAAGTACAGGTACAAATACAAGTACAGGTACAGATACAAGTACAGGTACAGATACAAGTACAGGTACAGATACAAGTACAAGTACAGATACAAGCAGAGGTGCTGATATAAGTATACGTACAGATATAAATACAGGTACAAGTACAAGTCGGGACTTTTGTATGGGTACAGATACAAGTACAGGTACAGATACAAGCACATGTACAGATACAAGTACAAGTGCAGATATAAGTATAGGTACAGATATAAATACAGATACAAGTACAGGTACAGATACAAGTACACGTACAGATACAAGTACAGGTACAGATACAAGGGCAGGTACAGATACAAGTACAGGTACAGATACAAGTACAGATACAGATACAAGTGTAGGTACAAATACAAGTACTGTTACAGATACAAGTGCAGGTACAGATACAAGTACAGGTACAGATACAAGTACAGGTACAGATACAAGTACAAGTGCAGATATAGGTATAGGTACAGATATAAATACAGATACAAGTACAGGTACAGATACAGGAGCAGGTATAGTACAAGTACAGGTACATATACAAGTACAGGTACAGATACAAATATAAGTACAAATACAAGTACAGGGACAGATACAAGTACAAGTACAGATACAATTACAGGTGCAGATATAAGTATAGGTGCAGACACAAATACAGATACAAGTACAGGTACAGATACAAGTACAGGTGCAGATACAAGCACAGGTACAGATACAAGTACAGGTACAGATACAAGTATAGGTACAGATGCAAGTACATGTACAGATATAAATACAGGTACAAGTACAGGTACAGACACAAGTACAGGTACACATCCAAGTGCAGGTACAGATACAATTCCAGGTACAGATGCAAGTACAGTTACAGATATAAATACAGATACAAGTATTGGTACAGATACAAGAACAAGTAGAGATTCTTGTATTGGTACAGATACAGGTACAGTTAAAAATACAAGTACAGGTACAGACTTAAATACAGATACAAGTGGAGATACAGATAGAGTTTCAGATACAAGTACAGGAATAGTTCCAAATACAGATACAAGAACAGGTTAAGACACAAGTACTGGTACAGATAAAAGTACAGGTACAGATTCAAGTACAGGCACAAACACAAGTACAGTTACAGATACAAGCACAGGTACAGATTCATGCATAGGTGCAGATAAAAGTACAGGTGCAGATACAAGTACAGGTACAGATACAGGAGCAGGTATAGTACAAGTACAGGTACATATACAAGTACAGGTACAGATACAAATATAAGTACAAATACAAGTACAGGGACAGATACAAGTACAAGTACAGATACAATTACAGGTGCAGATATAAGTATAGGTGCAGACACAAATACAGATACAAGTACAGGTACAGATACAAGTACAGGTACAGATACAAGTACAGGTGCAGATACAAGCACAGGTACAGATACAAGTACAGGTACAGATACAAGTGTAGGTACAGATGCAAGTACATGTACAGATATAAATACAGGTACAAGTACAGGTACAGACACAAGTACAGGTACACATCCAAGTGCAGGTACAGATACAATTCCAGGTACAGATGCAAGTACAGTTACAGATATAAATACAGATACAAGTATTGGTACAGATACAAGAACAAGTAGAGATTCTTGTATTGGTACAGATACAGGTACAGTTAAAAATACAAGTACAGGTACAGACTTAAATACAGATACAAGTGCAGATACAGATAGAGTTTCAGATACAAGTACAGGAATAGATCCAAATACAGATACAAGAACAGGTTAAGACACAAATACTGGTACAGATAAAAGTACAGGTACAGATTCAAGTACAGGCACAAACACAAGTACAGTTACAGATACAAGCACAGGTACAGATTCATGCATAGGTGCAGATAAAAGTACAGGTGCAGATACAAGTACAGGTACAGATACAACCACAAATAGAAATTCCCGGACTGGTATAGATACAAGTACAAGTAGAGATACAAGTACAGAGGCAGATGCAATTACAGGTGCAGTCATGAACAGAAGTCCTGTCGCCCCTTGTGCTGTTCCGTGAACCAAGAGATTCAGACTCATGAACCCGAAGCAGTAGACACTGGTGCATTATTCTGCCCATAAATGCTTCCGATTCATGAGTCTGAATCTCAGGGTTCGTGGAGCAGCAGAAGGGGTGACAGGACTTCTATTCACGACTGTACAGATCCAATTACCGGTACAGTTATAAGTACAGGTACCGAGACAAGTACTTGTCAGATACATGTACTTATATCTAATATAAGTATAGGTTCACATACAAGTACAGATATAAGTACAGGTACAGATACAAATACAGGTACAAATACCAGTACAGGTACAGATACAAGTACAGGTACAGATACAAATACAGGTACAGATACAAGTACAGGTACTGATACAAGTATAGGTACTGATACAAGTACCGGTAGAGATACAATTACAGGTGCAGCTACATGTACAGATGCAGACACAAGTACAGGTACATATACAAGTACAGGTAAAGCTACAAGTACAGGTACATGTACAGATAAGAACATGAGAACATAAGAATGGAGGAAACTGCAGCGGGCCTATTGACCCATACTGGGCAGTGCCGTTTATACCCAACCCCTATTGCTCATTTTAGCATCCAACCTATGTTTGAAACTATCCAGCGTATTCGAGTTAATGATGATATTTGGTAACGTGTTCCATTCATCCACTACTCTGTTTCTAAACCAGTGTTTACCAATTTCACGCCGAAATCTAAATTTGTCTAATTTAAAATCATTGTTACGAGTTCGCTCCTGGTTGGATAGTTTGATGTAATGAGTGATTGTCAGACCAAACCTTACAGCCAAGAATTATGCCGCATATAGACAGCAAGAGCACTGCAGACCTCGTGGTACCACCACATTCCGGGTTGACACACCTCAGGTCGACCCAAGGGACTTGACCTCGCCCGCTAATGACGTGAGCCGGTGACCTACAACCGCACCTAGCCAAGACACCTGGCCAGGACCACACCTGCACACAACTATTCAGATCAAACCAGTTTAGTGTTAATTGTTAGAGGTCAGAAGCCGGCTGGGCCGACCCCATATAAAGGCCCTACAGTCCCGTCCACGGGCATTCGATTCGATTACGATTATCATTCTGATCCTGGTCATACTGATTCTCATTCTGGTTGCTGTCATCTCTCTCCCGTTCGGGTCGTCACTCGGTTCACTAAGCAGAGTCACGCACGTCCCCTCCCCAGGTCGGGAGGGAGACCTCCCGACCAGACCACGGCATCGCCAGCTAAGCAGACTCTCCCATAGGAGGCAGCCCAGCCAGCACTCACTGGGCCTACGTCAGGGTACACGTGAGTCTTGTCAGAACGTCCTAGGGTGAGTTACCTACTGTGGGAAGTGTATTCATTCAGGTGTGTCCGAGAGTCAGTGTCAAGTAACGTAAAGCATAATGTGTTAGTACCCCGATATAATAGTGATATTAATGTGTCCATGTCATTGAGTGAATTAATAAATAGTTGTATCGAAGAGGTGTTTAACAAGTTGTCCCTTTAAGAAGTAATATACGTGTATTGACATACGAGATAAGATAAGCGTAGTGACGCTGTGCAAATAACATCCAGGCCACGGTACCAAGTTTCCTATCTTTACATTCCTACTCTCTATACTTCCTACCTATATATGTAATTCTCTTCTTGTGAGATTTATCTCATTATAATGGTGTCAGCGTACTTAACGTAACTCACGCCTTCCCTCGGTTAGCCATAACACCTGGCTCGTTAGTTCAAAAGTGCGTGACAAGAAGTTCCTGCGTAGTAGCGTGGAAAGTGTCCTAGTGTGTCTCCGTTACAGCTCAAGTAAATGTCTCTCGTCGTGGTAGGCGCGAATTTTTACTAGAAATATGTTCAGTGCTTAACGTAATTTCTCAGTGTCCCCCGCGATCTGTGACATTCTCAGTAGCCCAAGTGCAGTTTGATTGTTGGTCAGTGTTAAATGTAGCCATTGTGTTTCAGTGATGAAAGCGGTGTCTGTACTAACTGTTATAACTTAACATGTCTTTTAACCTACATCCTCCTCCCTGTCCTAATCCTCACCTCATCCTCCTTACCCTTCCTCCCATCCCTGCCCCGCCCTGCCCGCCCCTCCGTTCCGTGCCCCTCCCCGCCCCGCAAAGCCTCGGCCTGGCCCGATCAACCACGCCTCGGCTCCTCCCCACCTCACCCGCAACGCACCAGCCTGGCTGGGCCTGGCCAGCCTCGCCTCGCCCAGCGCCGCCCCGCCTCGCCCCACCCCGCTCGGGTGACCTCACGTCCTTCTGACCTGCCCCGCCTCGCTTGACCACACTAATTCCCCGTCTTTTGTCCCGTAAGCTGTGTGTTGATGATGATGGTTAATATAAAGTAATATTGCGATGAATGCAGAGCTTCACTCAGTGTATCTTTATGCTATTATGATTTGTGATGTACTCTTTGACGCGCAGTGATAAATGATATTCAGTGTAGTGCGCAGAGCTTCACTCCCCGACCCAGCCTGATGAGAACATTGTCGTGACGGAAATGATAGTTGCCAAACATTGACGTAACGTATAAAGTAAACTTTTTTTTTGCGAATGCACTTCCAACTGATCCATCATCCCTTTAGGATTGTTTCTCTGTCAAATGTCACTCACAGTACCACCCATGGCCAGCCGGACGTCAACCACAGTACATACGAGCAGAGAAGAACCAGCATGATGAAAGCAGCGTGATGAATGCAGCGTGATGAAGGCAGCACGAAACCCACCACACACCACGCCACTTCTTTCAAGTCCTCCCTTGGTCTAGGATTAAGGAGATTTTATATTTTTCTACTTTAAGAAGTTAAGGAGTGTGGAATGGATCGCCACACAACGAACCCTGGTGAGCCCAGCCAGGGAGGGATTCACCACTGTGGAAGGTGTAAGACAGGACGGTCTTTGGTCTCGCCGACACTCACGTACGGAGGGCGAGCCCTGGTCCGCGGAACCTGCCTTACGAGTCATCGAAGGAGACGACAGCCCAAGCAGTGGACCGGCCTTCATCCCGGCCGGAGGGGGCCGACGGCAGATGAACAGAAAATCGTCTGGAATATGTTGAAAATGATGATGTTGCAGAGAAGAAATACAGATGGAGCAGAAAAATTCATCTGGAATATGAAAATGAAGATGTATAAAGAAACGCAGATGAGCAGAAAAATTCGTCTGGAATATGAAAATGAAGATGTATAAAGAAACGCAGATGAACAGAAAATTCATCTGGAATATGAAAATGATGATGTACTAAGAAAAAAGGAAGATGGAACAGAAAATTCATCTAGAAGATGTTGAAAATGAGGCTCTAAACGTAGAGGAAGAACGCAGGTGGGACAGAAAACTCGTCTGGAATAGTATAGAAACCAGGAGGAAGTGAGAAGAAGTCAGAAGGTGTGGAGAAACGACCTACGAGGTGCGGTATGTGAAGAAAGGAGACAGAAGATGTGCTATGTGAAGAAAGAAGACAGAAGATGTGCTGTCCTGACATCACAAGAAAGTCGATGATGAAGGACCAACCGACTACAGCTGCTGAGCTGCCGCCATCCCCTGTTTTTCAGATACCAGCTGGATGGAAGACGTGAGCTATGCCGGACCCAACTAATGTACTGATGTTGTTGATGTATAATAAAAAGATATCAATACCCTAATATGTGAAGTAGGAACATTTTTTGTGTACTTTGAAGTATTTTCTCTGATTTTGTTGATGTTTACTACAAAGAATGTCTTTTTTTAGTCTCACTTTTTTCTATGAGTTCATTTGATCAATGTCTTGGACTATGAAACACGATGTTGTAGCTATATTACTGACTGAGATGAATTAGTATTTTGACATGGGCTGATAAGGAAATGTAACACCTGTTGTTGTTTGTAGAATGTGATTTGCAAGTTTGCCTCGGACACTATGCTACATATGAAGGATTTTTTCATTCCATGTTCACTTGCTATGTTTCCTTTTTCTCCTGGCATGAAGCTTTGATCTTGGCGGGAGGTATAGTGAGCTTTGTCAGATCAAACTAGCGCCAGTAGAAAAACATACACCTATGAGATTGTTGTTGTAAATGTGAGACTATGTTATCGCCCCAGGGATTATCTTTGACACCACACGTGATGTTGCTGTCTATATGTGGCATCAGTCTCTGTGGTGAAGCTTTGGTCTTGGCGGGAGGTGTAATGAGTGATTGTCAGACCAAACCTTACAGCCCAGAATTATGCCGCATATAGACAGCAAGAGCACTGCAGACCTCGTGGTACCACCACATTCCGGGTTGACACACCTCAGGTCGACCCAAGGGACTTGACCTCGCCCGCTAATGACGTGAGCCGGTGACCTACAACCGCACCTAGCCAAGACACCTGGCCAGGACCACACCTGCACACAACTATTCAGACCAAACCAGTTTAGTGTTAATTGTTAGAGGTCAGAAGCCGGCTGGGCCGACCCCATATAAAGGCCCTACAGTCCCGTCCACGGGCATTCGATTCGATTACGATTATCATTCTGATCCTGGTCATACTGATTCTCATTCTGGTTGCTGTCATCTCTCTCCCGTTCGGGTCGTCACTCGGTTCACTAAGCAGAGTCACGCACGTCCCCTCCCCAGGTCGGGAGGGAGACCTCCCGACCAGACCACGGCATCGCCAGCTAAGCAGACTCTCCCATAGGAGGCAGCCCAGCCAGCACTCACTGGGCCTACGTCAGGGTACACGTGAGTCTTGTCAGAACGTCCTAGGGTGAGTTACCTACTGTGGGAAGTGTATTCATTCAGGTGTGTCCGAGAGTCAGTGTCAAGTAACGTAAAGCATAATGTGTTAGTACCCCGATATAATAGTGATATTAATGTGTCCATGTCATTGAGTGAATTAATAAATAGTTGTATCGAAGAGGTGTTTAACAAGTTGTCCCTTTAAGAAGTAATATACGTGTATTGACATATGAGATAAGATAAGCGTAGTGACGCTGTGCAAATAACATCCAGGCCACGCTACCAAGTTTCCTATCTTTACATTCCTACTCTCTATACTTCCTACCTATATATGTAATTCTCTTCTTGCGAGATTTGTCTCATTACAATGAGTACCTTTGTATGTCCCCTTTGTTTAATCCTGACTTCCATTTATACACCTCTATCATGTCGCCCCTCACTCTACGTCTCTCGAGGGATTGCAAATTAAGATGCTTTAATCTGTCTCTGTACTCAAGGTTCCTAATGCCCAGGATTAGTCTTGTCATTCTCCTCTGGATTCTTTCCAAGGATTCTATATCCATTCTGTAATACGGTGACCAGAATTGAACTGCATAATCCAGGTGAGGTCTCACAAGCACAATATATAGTTTTAGGATAACCTCGCTAGTCTCGTAACTAACACTCCTTTGTATGAACCCAGTACTTCATTAGCTTTGTTTCGAGCAAACACACATTGTTTACTTGGCTTAAGATTCCTAGTTATCATTACTCGTAAATCTCTCTTGCAGTCGGATTCCACAATGGCATCGTTGTTCATCTGGTAACTGGTTTCCCTGTTTTCATCTGCTATACTGAGTACTTTACATTTGTCCACATTGAATTTCATCTGCCATTTTTCTGAACAATCGAAAAATTTATTTAGATCTTCCTGTAGTTTTGCAGAGTCCTCGTCAGATTTAATTACACGTCCTATTTTAGTATCATCAGCAAATTTACTTATATTGCTGTCTATACCGATATCTATGTCGTTTATGTATATAATAAATAATAATGGTCCAAGTACTGAGCCTTGGGGAACTCCATTAGTGACGTTGCTCCAATGAGATTTAGTGCCGTTTATGCTCACTAGCTGTTTCCTGTCCTGCAACCACGCCCTAATCCATTTAAAGAAATTACCTTTGATGCCATGCACTTCTACCTTTCTAATTAGTCTTTCGTGGGGGACTCTGTCGAAGGCTTTGCTAAAGTCGAGATATACCACATCATAATTGTGCCTCTCGTCCACCGATTCGAAAACTAATGAAAAGAATGTTAATAGACTAGTTAGACATGAATGCCCGCTTGTGAAGCTATGTTGGGAATCATTGATCAACTTGTACTTCTCCAGGTGGTTTCGAATAGAGTTTGAAATGATTGATTCTAGTAATTTGCCTACTATTAATGTTAGACTCATTGGGCGGTAGTTAGAGGATAGTGATCTATCCCCCTTCTTGAAAATAAGTATTACATTCGCTATCCTCCAGGATTCTGGTACTACACCTGTTTTTAATGACATGTTAAACAACTTTGCTAAGGGCATACTAAGCTCTTTCTTGCATTCCTTTAATACTCTGGCAAATATCTCATCGGGACCAGGTGACTCATCGGGACCAGGTGACTTATTAGGCTTCAGTTTGTCTGTTTGCTTATTAACATCGTTACTAGTCACTACTATCTCGCTTAATTTGTTTTCTTCACTGTCTCTGAATAGAGTCGGAGCCTCGGGTATCATGTTTAAATTTTCGGTGGTGAAAACTGTTGAAAAATATTTATTCAGATTATCGCTTATTTCTCCGTCGTTATCAGTTAGCTCGCCGGTATCTGACTGTATTGGTCCAATCTTATCTCGTGTTTTAGTTTGTTACATTTGGTAGAATCCTTTGGGGTTTGTCTTGGCCCCCCTTGCTATCTTCAGTTCATTATTCCTCTTTGCTTTTCTTATCTCGGTCTTAACCCTACCGGCCAATACCTTATAATACTCCCGGAGGTAAATTTCGCCACGGTTTATCCTTTTACCTATAGCCTTCCTTTGGCCAGTAATGTTCTTTAAATAATTATTTATCCATTTAGGGTCATTGTTGTCTGATCTGAGTTTTTTGTATGGTATGTTCTGCCTTTGTGCATTAAGTAACTCATTATATAAATTGTCGCGGAACTCGACAATCTCAGATCTCGTTATCAGGTCGGTGTCATCTGTCAGGTTCACGCCCAAGCGCGACATCCCCTCTCTCAGCTGCCTCTTTAAACTGTCAAAGTTTGTCCTTCTGAAATCTGGGACTTTAATGGAGTTTTCCTTACGTCTGACCTGAAAATCTAACTGGAATCTAATTTCTTTGTGATCTCTGTTTGCAAGTTTGTTCCCTACCTCGACATTGCTAATGAGGTTTTCTCTGTTCAACAGAACTAAATCGAGTATATTATTACCCCGGGTGGGTTCGGTTATATGTTGACTTAGGAAACAGTCCTGGATCGTTTCGCGGAAATCCTCTGATACTGAGTTACCTGTAAGGTCAGTCCAATCTATTTGGCCAAGGTTAAAATCGCCTACTATACAGACTTTGTTGTGTATGGAAGCCCTGCGCATTTCATCCCAGATAAGTCGCTCATTAACTCTATCAAGATTAGAAGGTCTATATATTACTCCTATGATTAATTTTCCCTACCGTCGATTAATTCTATCCAAATTGTTTCTGTATTCTGCTCAGTTTTTATTTCCTTATTTATTTCACACTTCAGATTATCCCTGATATAGATTGCTACTCTGCCTCCTTTCCTGGTCTGCCTATCGGTATGGAACAATTTGTAACCCGCAATTTGGTATTCGACCGGTAACTCACGTGAGTTTAGGTCGATTTTTTCGGTACATACCAAGGCCCTAATATCATCCATTTTGTTTCTCATACTTCTACTGTTCGCATAGTAGACATTTAAGTTAGTCATGCTCTGAGTCCTCTCTTTACCGCGTTTAGGTTTTAACTCCCTGTCTAATTTAGTTTTGTCATCATTCCTAACACTATTTCCCTGTAATCTTTCACTTTGTTTACCCGCTCCCACTGCAGTCTCCTCCACCCCCGTGCCCATATGTTCCCCTAGCAGTTTATAGGGTTCGATATCCTTTGAACTGCCCTCTCGAGAGACCCAGCCAGAGTTGCCACCCCATCCCTAGCATAAAGGTCCCTTCTGCCGTAGAAGTTGTCCCAGTTGTCAATGAATGGGACTGATGTTGACTTGAAATATCTGTCAAGACGGTCGTTGACACCAACAGTCCTTGACAACCATTCACTGCCAACTCTCCTTCTAGGCAGGAAACAGCATATGATAGGGATCCCTCCCCTAGTCCTAATACGATCTATAGCTGCCTTGAACTTATCAAGAAGCTCCTCGCTCCTACACCGGCCAATATCATTTCCTCCTGCACTGAGGCAGATAATGGGTTTGTTCCCATTAACAGACAAGATATTGTCCATCCTGTCAATTATATCCCCCACCCCAGGTCCTGGCAAACACACCCTCATCCTTTTCTTGTTTTTACCACAAAAAGTACTGTCCAAGTACCTTACCTGTGAGTCACCAACAATTAAAATTTGTATACCTTTCTTGTCAGCCCTGTCCCTGACTGTACTAACGTCCAATTCGTCTAACAAGGGATTGAACGAGTTGGTACACTTAGTTGTTGATGTCGTTGTTGACGTATCCTTGGTGTGTTTTTTCATCACCAGTTTGGTCTTCCCTCTCCTCACAACCTTCCACTCGTCTGAGTTATCGTCAGACACGGGCTTTCCTTGTCTCGCCTCTTCCTTCATCCTCGCCATCTCTTCCTTTAATTTCATCCTCGCTATCTCTTCCTTTAATTTCAGGTTCTCCAACGTGACCCTCTCCAGCTTGGCCAACAAACTCGCACACCCCAGACCACACATAGCACTGGCCATATCTGATAATTATCCCTCGGAAGCTAACCCTGCCGTCACCTTTCCCCTAGTGAGGTCAGAACACAATTACAGGTACAGATACAAGTACAGGCACATATACAAGTACAGGTACAGATATATGTACACGTGAAAATACAAGTACAGGTAAAGATACAAGTATGGGTACAGACATACGTACAAGGATAGGTACAAGTACAGGTACATATACAAGTATGGGTACAGACACACGTACAAGGATAGGTACAAGTACAGGTACATGTACAAACACATGTATAAGTGCTCACAACTCGCTTGGTGATCGCCGGTGAGCACACGAAATATTTGGGATAAATGTCGTAAGGGATGAGAAGAACCTTCGATGACAATGCTTAGGGTGACAGCCGATATTTACCGACACACTGTGAAATTCCCACTCCCACACTCTGAATATGTCCCCTCCAATAACACTTTAGATCAGGGAGGACACTCCACCACACCCACGCCTCGCTGGCCCACTACAAGTAGAAAATCTAGGACAGATATAGATACAAGTTCAGGTAAAAATACAAGTTCAGATACAAATGCAAGTACAAGTAAATATTCCCGTACAGGTACAGATGTAGGTACAGGTACAGATACAAGCAAAGGTACACGTTCAGATACAAGTTCATTTACAGATACAATTACAAGTAAAGATTCCCGTACAGGTACAGATTCAAATACCCCAGCAGACACAAGTAGAGATACATATACAATCGCAGGTTCAGATGCAAGTACAGATAAAGATACAAGTAAAAGCGCAGATACAAGTACAGGTACAGATACAATACATGTACAGATAAAAGTACAGGTACAGATACAAGTACAGGTACAGATGCAAGTATAGGTACAGATACAAATACAGGTACAGATACAAGCACAGGTACAAATGCAAGTGCATGTATATATATAAATACAGATACAATACAGGTACAGATACAAGTACAGGTACAGATACAAATACAGGTACAGATACAAGCACAGGTACAAATGCAAGTGCATGTATATATATAAATACAGATACAATACAGGTACAGATACAAGTACAGGTACAGATACAAGTCCATTTAGATATATTAATACAGATACACGTACAGGTACAGATACAAGTACAGGTACAGATACAGGTACAGGTACAGATACAAATACAGGTACAGATACAAGTACAGGAACAAATGCAAGTACAGGTACAGATACAAGTCCATTTAGATATATTAATACAGATACACGTACAGGTACAGATACAAGTACAGGTACAGATACAAATACAGGTACAGATACAAGCACAGGTACAAATGCAAGTGCATGTATATATATAAATACAGATACAATACAGGTACAGATACAAGTACAGGTACAGATACAGGTACAGATACAAGTGTAGGTACAGATGCAAGTACAGGTACAGATATAAATACAGATACAAGTACACGTACAGATGCAAGTGCAGATACGTGTACAGGTACAGATGCAAGTGCTTGTACAGATATAAATACAGGTACAAGTATAGGTACAGATGCATGTACAGGTACAGATACAAGTACAGGAACAAATGCAAGTACAGGTACAGATATAAATACAGGGACAAGTATAGGTACAGATACAAGTACAGTTACAGATACAAGTACAGGTACAGACAAAAATACAAATACAAGTGCAGATACAGATAGCGTTTCAGATACAAGTACAGGAATAGATACAAATACAGATACAAGAACAGGTTAAGACACAAGTACTGGTACAGATAAAAGTACAGGTACAGATTCAAGTACAGGCACAAACACAAGTACAGTTACAGATACAAGCACAGGTACAGATTCATGCATAGGTGCAGATAAAAGTACAGGTGCAGGTACAAGTACAGGTACAGATACAAGTACAAGTAGAGATTCTCGTATTGGTACAGATACAAGTACAGTTACAAATACAAGTACAGGTACAGACATAAATACAGATAGCGTTTCAGATACAAGTACAGGAATAGATACAAATACAGATACAAGAACAGGTTAAGACACAAGTAATGGTACAGATAAAAGTACAGGTACAGATTCAAGTACAGGCACAAACACAAGTACAGTTACAGATATAAGCACAGGTACAGATTCGTGTATAAGTGCAGATACAAGTACAGGTGCAGATACAAGTACAAATAGAAATTCCCGGACTGGGATAGATACAAGTACAGAGGCAGATGCAATTACAGGTACTGATACAAGTACCGGTACAGTTATAAGTACAGGTACAGATACAAGTACAGGTATAGATATCAGTACAGGTACAGAAACAATTACAGGTACAGATATAAGTCCAGGTACAGATACAAGTACAGGTATAGGTACATGTACAGATACAAGTACAGGTACAAATACAAGTACAGGTACAAATACAAGTACAGGTACAGATGCAAGTACAGGTACAGATACAAGTGCAGATGCAGACACAAGTACAGGTACAGATACAAGTACAGGTAAAGCTACAAGTACAGGTACATGTACAGATACAATTACAGGTACAGATAAATGTATAAGCACAGATACAAGTACAGGTACAGATACGTGTACACGTGAAAATACAAGTACAGGTAAAGATACAAGTATGGGTACAGATACAAGTACAAGCATAGGTACAAGTACAGGTACAGATACAAGTACAGGTACATGTAGAGACACATGTACAGGTGCAGACACAAGAACAGGTGCAAATACAAGTACAAGCAGCGATACAAGGTCAGGTTACAGATATATTTACAGGTGCAGATACAAGTACAGGTACAGTTACAAGTACAGGTAAAACACTAAACCGAATTAGATGATATTATTTACCTATCAGTAAATTTAAGAAAAACTTACTGCTGAATTCGCGCCAATGACGTCTATATTCTATAAACGTCTGAAAGGAACTGACAACTCAACCGTCATCCCCTTTCTTACAAGGTAGGTAGGTTCCAGGTAGCCTCACGCAGGCCATAGGAAATCACTAATTGGCAACTCTACTCTCGAAATCGCTAAACCACGACCCTTTTGTCACTTCATGCGTTTGTAATATTGTGGTATTATATCTGTATAGATTCTTTCTCTAATCAAATTATACTAGCAGGTGGCTACAGCGCAATAAATCATTGTTATAAAAGAAAAACACTCCACTTTCACTTGTAAATATCCCGCTTCTACTGTTTGATGTAACGAAGTGGGCGGAGCTTAATAAGTGATGTCATCGCTAGCCAATCAGCGACGTTGGATTGAATCCATCGGTCGCAAGCGTCACAAGAAAGATATTTACATTTAGTTTATATATTTAATCTGTGACTCCAATTAAAATAAAATAAAAATCTCCATTCCATACATTTATTGTCCAACTCTTAATACCCTAATAAGCCTTCAAAAATACTTAAATAAAAATTTCAAATTTATTTTCATTAGCGTAGAGCCAATGGGAGTGAGGCTACCTGGTATCTACTTACCTTGCATTTTTATATTAATGGTTCACGTGACGGGCCGTTGCCACATACCTCTTGGGGGCTGAAGCGGGACTGCAGAGGATACTTACATAAATAAACACATTAGTGCAAAAAAACGTACATAGTATAATAAAACCGCATATAATGAGGGTATTATGTACGCATTTGATTACGAGGTACTGTACATATACACGAAAATAAATATTGCCAATTATCAGAAAATAACAAAATAAATTAAAATAATTGATTTAGATAAAATTTTGTATATTTTTGTTGTTGTTACACTTATTAAAACGATTTAAGTGTTCGAAGTCAATAAAAATATAACGGGAAAAATTGTAACTACGTGACGTTCAGGAATATATATGGAGAGTAAATTTTCATCTTCCTAACCTAATCTAACCTAACCTAACTTAATGGTCCTACCCTACCCTACCCTATCCCTACCCTACCTTACCCTTTAACCTAACCTAACCCAGAAATTATGGTACATCATGGGTGTCTAACTTTCCCTCCTGTAATGTATGAAAATTTTTATTGTTATTTATCCAGATTACAAAATAGGTGATTCGGGTTACAAAGTACATCACTGTAATGCGTATACGAACATTATGTTATATTTACGGGAAGCTTAATAATTATATACATGCTGAACTGTAAACCTGTATTGTATATACATGCTGAACTGTATACCTGCATTGTCTGAATACTGTTCATGCTGAACTGTATACCTGTATTGTATATACATGCTGAACTGTATACCTGTATTTTATATATATGCTGAACTGTATACCTGTATTTTATATACATGCTGAACTGTATACCTGTATTGTATATTCATGCTGAACTGTAAACCTGTATTGTATATTCATGCTGAACTGTATACCTGTATTGTATATACATGCTGAACTGTATACCTGTATTATATATACATGCTGAACTGTATACCTGTATTGTATATACATGCTGAACTGTATACCTGTATTTTATATACATGCTGAGCTGTATACCTGTATTTTATATACATGCTGAACTGTATACCTGTATTGTATATTCATGCTGAACTGTAAACCTGTATTGTATATTCATGCTGAACTGTATACCTGCATTGTCTGAATACTGTTCATGCTGAACTGTATACCTGCATTATATATTCATGCTGAACTGTATACCTACATTGTCTGAATACTGTTCATGCTGAACTGTATACCTGTATTGTATATACATGCTGAACTGTATACC